>NW_015246293.1:0-551 GCF_001447785.1 Gekko japonicus | reverse complement strand
ACCATTCTGTGGAGGCCCAAGCTCATAAATGAGACCATCTGCATCAAAGGCAGATGAAGACAAGCTGCTTGCAATGAATCAGCTGGGGTTAAACAACCACAGGGAGGGGAAATGTTTCACAGTGTACTCCATGCTCTCATCTATAGAATCAGCTAAAGTGTTTGGTGGTCATTTAGGATTATTCCCTGAACATCACCCCCCCCCATATTACCTTTGTCTCTTTCCTAAAAGTGTTGACATTTTCAAGAGTTACTCAATGAAGGAAATGTGGACAAGTGGCTCTTCATTCTACTTCTAAAGCCCACAAAAGAAAGAAAGAAGACAACTAGCATACAAAGCGAGAGCCATTTTTATGTTCTCCCTCAGTATTTTTACAGTACAAAAGGGTCAAAAGGAAAGAATTCACCACAAATCGCAGTTGTGGATCTCACCACGGCTTGAGTTCCTTTCTCTTTCATTGTCTACTGCTGTCCTCTCCTCATGAGTTGCCTCAAAAATGTATTGACAGAGCAGGAGAGAGACAAAAAGATGTGGCAAGGGGAAAGGGGGAA
>NW_015246292.1:0-551 GCF_001447785.1 Gekko japonicus | reverse complement strand
CTTTGCTTTCTTTTGGATCTAAAAAGTGAAGGTAAACAGGAGTGAAGAAGACAACATGGAAACTACAAAGTTATTCTTTGTCAGTGTGGTAGCTTGAGTCACCTGCACCATAGAAACCTTGTTTATGCTTACATATTATCACAAGGTCTCAAAACTCAGCAAACATGGGTAATTTTGCCTGCATGAGGAGTCTATCATAATTTAACATTGCTCTTAGTAATAGTATGCAGATGGGATGTTTCTTCACTGCTGAGGTAAAACATAATGTACCAGTTCTTGGGAAATCATTCCACAGTGGTCAACAGAAAGTACGGCTGTCATGACAAACCTTCATGATTTAACCAGGAATCTGATTTGCATATTTCCCCCCCTTCTGCTCTTGGATTCTTGGTTTTCATTTAGAAGGTGGGGGGTCATGATTTTAGCATTCCTACCTGAAGAAATAAATAGAAAAAATATCTGCATGTCGATATAAATTCGAGAATATTATTTAAGCAGCTTAAAATGTGATTGTTCAGTGGATTGTAGGGAGGTAGGGAAGTTACTCTTCA
>NW_015246291.1:0-551 GCF_001447785.1 Gekko japonicus | reverse complement strand
CCCAACATTGGCTTCTCTGATGTTCTCTTTCGGGAGCCATCCCCAGATGTCTTTCCCCCCTACACAGAACAGGCACAGATTCTTCGGCCTTCCTTCTTGGGAAAGGTACCCCCCAACCCCTTGACCGTCTCGGGTGCCCTCTTCTGGACTTCTTCCCACCCTGCCATGTCAGCCCCAACCAAGCCACGCCCCTACCTCCAGGCCGGTGTTGAAATCCATCCGGATCCGCTGCTTGGAGAACCTATTCCGGGCCTGAACGCAGATGAGACCGATGGCACGCAGCTTGGCCTCCTTCTGCTTCTGCAGGGCACTGAGCTACAGGGGGAAGAAGGACACAGGCGGGCTGAGGAGGCTGGAGGGAGGGAGGAACCCCGAGTCTTTCCAAAGGAGCGAGGGAGGGGAGAGGACGGCTTACCCGGAACTCCTTCTCCAGGAAGTCGTGCTGCTTCTGTAGCCAGGCTGGGTCCGCGGCCTCAACTCCCGGCCTCTGCTGTCAAGCAACAAAACACACCACCACATCACTTGCAACAAAGCGGCAGGCACAGCAGCCC
>NW_015246290.1:0-551 GCF_001447785.1 Gekko japonicus | reverse complement strand
GGCCCAAGGTCACCCGGCAAGCTTCCATTCCAATTGGAATTTGAACCCAGGTTGCCTGGGGTACTAGTCTGCCACTTTACCCCTTACATCACACTGGCTCATCTGCAGAATAGGCTGTGCACTGTATGTATGGCTCTGGGGTTGTCTCCTTCCAGTCAGCTTCTGATCATCTGCTGCGTTCCTGCACCAGGTTTGGTTAGATCAAGCCTGGTGCAGAGACATGGCCGAAGTATTCTTCCTCTGGGGAGGCTGTACGTTGCATCTCTGCATGAGTCATCATTCTGGACTTGGAGGCCATCTGGAACAGAGGTCCATGCAGAAAAATGCGGTTGTCTCCTCTGAAGCTTAGGCGATAATCTTTCACACTGTAAAATTAAAAACATTCTGGGGTACAAGAATGAGGCAAGCCTTCGGTTTTAATTCACAAAACAAACTGTGCTGTGATTGTCAGGAAGTTGAGAAGCGCTGTGTTTGCCATTGGTTAGGAATGCCTCTGGGATGCTGTCTCTTCTAAAAGGAATGTGTGTCTGAACACTCAGGGAGAGTATTAA
>NW_015246289.1:0-551 GCF_001447785.1 Gekko japonicus | reverse complement strand
ATCATAATTATTATTTATCAGCCTTTCATCTTCAACAAACGCCAAGCTTGCTATTTTATCCACAGCAAATAAATAAATATGTGTGAACGGGAGGACGCAGCCGTCCTGGTTTAGAAATAGGAAAATAGCTATCTGTGTATTCGCTCGCCCGCTCTCTTGGTCGGTAGTTCTTTTTCCCCTCCGCCTTATGTTTGGGGGGTGGAGGAGGGGAGTGGAGTGGTGATTATTTTTCAGGCAGGCCTGGGGCTCGAACGTCCCCATTAAAGTAGGCTAAGTCTCGGCCTGCGGCAGAATTAAGTGAGAGAAGGAACCGCAGCACTTCGGGAAAGATATCACTCGAATGATCCTTTTTAATTAAACTCCCTGCAACTAGAAAAGTAGCCCATCAGGGGGAAACGGCACCTCTTTTGCCTGCTATGATGGGTTTTTCTGTTGGAGGGGAGGCTTTTAACCCAGGGGAACATCCAGGAATGTCATTTTCCTGCCTGTACTCTGATATGCATCTGTTATAGCGTTTCAGTATTTGGTGTAGTGGTTAAGTGCAGAGACTC
>NW_015246288.1:0-551 GCF_001447785.1 Gekko japonicus | reverse complement strand
GCTGGCCTCCCCCCACATGATAGGATATAAAATCAAAAGAAATTATGACAGAACCATAAACACAAAACCAACATGCAGTTATCTATAATGTCACAAGCTGCAGCAAGAATAGCTGCAGAAGGGAAGGTTTAAACAACTCCCATGAAAAGACTCAAATGCCAAACAGAAGCATTTTGTGGGTCAAAAAAACCCAGCAATTATTCTCAGAGTAAAGGTGATAGTGACCTATGAAAAGTAAAAGTTAGAGAATTCCTTGTGCTGTGCGTCATGTGTCAAAACTGTGTTAGGCAGATGCTTTCTTTTGGTAACACTGACAGATGGTTAAACGGGGTATGCAATGTGAAAAACTCTTTGAAAAATTGCTACCCTAATACTATGTGATTGACAATATAGTGGAGTAATATAGCAGCTGGAAGGAAGGCTATGAGGGAAAGGAAACAATTTAAGAAGCTGTACACATTAGTGTGTTTTGAGGTAGAAAAGTGAAAGTGCAATGGATAGTGATGCCAAGTGGCTGTAGGTGATAGACAAGAAGAGGAGGAGGAGGAGGA
>NW_015246287.1:0-551 GCF_001447785.1 Gekko japonicus | reverse complement strand
TTTCAAATAATTTGCTGTATTAAGAGATGCTTGAATACTCTGATTATCTTTTCCATTGTTCCATTATTGAATTAATTATCAGCTGCAAATCCCTAGTCACGTGTTGCAGTTTGGCAGAAAATGCTGCTCTCCTGGGAGTTCACAATACATCAAAGTTCAGCTTGCATAAAATATACAGACTTCTCATATTTAGATGACATACATCTGCATGCTCCCAACCCTTACATATTTTACCACACAGCATGTCACAGTTTGTGTTTTGAAAATAAGTGTTCTGGGCTGTAAAGTTTAATGCTACAACTACATAATTGCTTGTGGTACACTCCAAATATGAGAATATGTGTAATTTGTTCTCGCTGAAATAAACATGACGTTGTTCAAAATCAAATCCATTCAGAAGCCTCCAATTGTTTTAAGCACCTGTGAATTCTAGCAACATTAAGACAATTAAATTCTACTTCAAAGCATTTTTTCATTGCTAATTCATAACACAGTTTCAAACATTTACATTTTTGCCAGTAACCCCCCCCCCCCCCCCCCCACCCCCAATT
>NW_015246286.1:0-551 GCF_001447785.1 Gekko japonicus | reverse complement strand
TCACAAATTTCAATTGTCCTCATGTTGAATAAGCAAAGAAATAATCCATTTTGTCTAAATAGTCATTCTGAACAAAATATACTAATGTGCTTTACTAGACCCAAAGCAGCTCAAACTGCTGGTGCCAAACTCCCTCTGACTTCTGACCCAAGGTAAAAAGGAACAGATTTTAGGAGCTGGGCTGCAGCCATCATTTAGGTATACAGGATGAAAGATGATATTGCTGCATCTTGCCATTTTTTTCTCAGAGATGGCACTGTTTTAGATGGAGCAATAAAAAACCAATCCCAGATTTGGAGGCAAGCTATTTTCACACCTGTGTGTTTAATGATGACCTAAATCATTCCAAATAAATGAACTATTGTTCAAAGCAGAGTGTGTACTACTAATCAATACTTACTGCAACTGCCTCCAGGATTTGTTTCACAGCATCAGCAGCATCTCGCTCACTATAATATCCCTTTTCCACAATCCTGTCAAGGAAACAGAAGATGCATCTTAGATGCAAGGATTAAACAAGAGCACACAATCCTATGTCGATGCCTCATTAA
>NW_015246285.1:0-551 GCF_001447785.1 Gekko japonicus | reverse complement strand
ATCTCTTGACTTGAAAACCCCATAAGGGGGTCACAGTGCAAGTCAGCTGCAACTTTACTGCAGTTTCCGGCACCGAGAGGTGCCCACCACAGCTTGCTTCTCCCCGATAATCTGAAATCTCCAGAAAATGGTTCCCCCCCCCCAATTCACTCTCAGAAATAATTATCCAGGAACACAAACTCCTAATATCCGCTGAGATCTTATCTCAACTCTTTTAACTGCTGCTAAAAGTGTTATAGCTACCGGATGGAAAGACAAATGCTCTCCAGCGGTGTACCATTGGCACCTCAAGGTCTGGGATTACTTTATTTTAGATAAGATTTCAGATCATGTATCCCATACTAATGACAGCCCCTGTATTTTTAGTTCAATGGAGAAATGGCTTCCGTGGCTGGATAAGTCAATGAGTGACTCGGATGCAAGAGATCGTTTCACACCAAACAGCAACTGCAGTTAAAAAAAAATTCACTAGGGACCTTTGAATTACCTTCCTGAAGGGGAATTTGGGATGTAGATCTGTTTTTATGATGAGAGCCAGTTTGGTGTAGTGG
>NW_015246284.1:0-551 GCF_001447785.1 Gekko japonicus | reverse complement strand
CTACACTACAGTACACTACACTAATCTGCATAGGACCCATAATTGACCAGGGATGTTTGATCTATCCACTCTTACCAGGAATGGATATTGCAGGGACCTCTGGGGAAATCTTCCATTTCATGCTGGGACGAGTGCCCTGTAGACTTCAGAGACATGTTCATGTTAGCACCAATGCACTCTGTTTTGCAGGAGGGATATGTATGTATGACCATGAGGAAGAGTGGAATAAAAAACCAAAAGACAGTTTCCATGCTTCCAAGTCATATAAGTGGCATTCTTTGGCACAGACAGGGAAAGCCATCATATGGGGATCCCAACACACAGCCAATTGTTATAAATGGAACTCATCACAAGGATGTCTAGAGTCTAGACCTACTCATAATCCTTGCTCTGGAGGGTTTTTAACTTTTATTGGATAGTTCAGACAAGGATTGCTTGGTGATGTCAGGGTTGACAATGTGATAATGAAGGAGATTAGAGCACTCTTTGTTGATCTCACTTCTTGATTCTCCCTAAAGATTAAATGAATGGAAAGGATTCAAATGCTGGAT
>NW_015246283.1:0-551 GCF_001447785.1 Gekko japonicus | reverse complement strand
TTTGACCAGAATGGAAGGACTCCTTCTGGAAGCCATTCCAATGAGCCGAGCAGTAATCCAAAAAAGTTCTTGAGTGAGTAGTGGCAGTACATGCCAGTTGCAGTGAGGGCACTACAAGGAAGAATTGTTTGGCCAAGCAAAGCTGGCACATGGGCACAGACAGCTGCCATCCTGGTGTCTGTACAGTGCTATCTGTGGGCCTGCATGTGGGCTATTATTAAGGCCTAGAGGAGGAGTTGGCATGGCTGTTAATGGATCCTCTGAGGGTCCCCAGTTTGGATCTGGCCCATGCTTTGTTGGACTAATCCTTCCACCAATGCCATTTTCTCAGCAAATGATGCCCTAGAGCTGAAGTTTATTCCATTGGAGGAAACATATTGGTTTCCTGTATGTTTCCCCTTTAAGGGTAAATAGCAGTTATGCAAGACTGTTAGAAGACAAGAAAATGGCACAGGGAGGAAAAGGTTAAACCTCCCTCTCCCCATACTGCAGTCCTTATCTAGATTTCTGGTTGAGCTTACTACTTACCAGTTAAAAGCACCTGGGAGATT
>NW_015246282.1:0-551 GCF_001447785.1 Gekko japonicus | reverse complement strand
GGATTGAGCGATCAATAAATCGAAAGGGAAAGGGAACTGAGTAAGATTGATCAAAAAGCTGGATGGATCGAATCTGTAATCACTAGTTTTAGAGGGTTCTATGAATCTTTCTTTAGTCTCCAAACTGGATCATACTGTTTTACTACAAGGGTCAGATCTCTTATGCCATGTATCCAGCTGAAATGGCTAGTCAGGAATGATAATACCAAAAAACATGCTTATCCCTACTGAAGAATACTTTATATTAAAACTTTGGTTCTGCATTGTGGTTTTTCTAACGCATCTCTGCAACAAGCAGTGGGGTTTTGCTGCAAAGCGGACCAAGGGAAAAGCGGACCAAGCCATCAGTGTCCAGTTTTTCTCTATCCCAAGGTCCGATCAAGCAGACTTTTTGCTGTAGGGACTGTATGTCAGCTCTTGTACCATGCAAACCGGAAAAGGAGTTTATAATACTGTGCCTACAGATCATGGACTACACCTGTGAGCGGACAAGAAAAAAAATCTTTGCTCCAGCAGAGGTGCCCAACCTTTCTGGGCTTGCTGGCACCTTT
>NW_015246281.1:0-551 GCF_001447785.1 Gekko japonicus | reverse complement strand
CCCCCCCCCCAGAGCTCGGCAAAACAGATGTCTGCATTACCTGGTAAGTGAAAACGTGAGCAGAGATCCCCTGTCCTCCTCCAGGAACCTCCACGACCACGTGCCCAGACCTCTCCGTCCCGCTTTCGCCGGTGGTGCACACGATACTGCAGGATAAGGGCAGAAGAGAGGATGGAGAAGAATCCCCCACCAAGGTGCACCACATGGGCTGCTCTAAACCTGAGTTAATGAGAGGGGGGCACTTTTAGCTCTTGGCCTGGTTGCGTATCAGACTTTGCTCGCTCCAACACCCATCCTGGTGAGCCACTCTGCCTCCCTCCCCCAGGTGCAGTTTGGCTTGTTCACACTTGGGACAGTCAGCTCTGTAAAAGCACCTTTCTCCAGGGACGTAACACAGCACTCTGGACCGTCCAAGTTTATTCGGTGGGGGACAGATGGTGCTGGAATGCAGCGAAGAACAGGACTAGATAGTGCGTTGTCCACCTCCCCAATCCTATGAACCATGTTTCGTTAGCCTCCTGAAGAAATGCCAGTCTCCACTCAAACAGGCC
>NW_015246280.1:0-551 GCF_001447785.1 Gekko japonicus | reverse complement strand
CCACTACACCAAACTGGCTCTCTGGTGGATTTTTGTATTCTTAATGCTGGTAATTTGGATAAGGCGCACTCTATGTGTCTGTGCTTTGCTTTAGTATTTGGTTAGGAAGGATAAATGCCTTCCTACCCTTGTACCAAGTCCCTCAGTAAACCCCATAATTCTTTCTAAATGAGTTCTGTCATCTGTTTTCTGTTGAAACTTGCTACTCTCAGTCACCTCTCTTGGTAAAAGATTCCGGTTTTCCACTTCCTGCATAAACAGGCAGGTTAATTCCCCATGTCAGTCTGAATTAGACTTACCAGCTCCAGGTTGGGAAACACCTGGAGATTTGGGGGGTAAACTTGTCTGGCTTTGGTGGGATACTTTTAATTGCTGTGCTGTTTTCATGATTTTAATTTCATGTTATTACCCATTTTGGGTCTCAGCTGTCTTAGAAGAAAAGCAGGGGCTGAAAATGTTTGAAATCGATAATGGAGGAGCCCCAGAAGTCCAACATGGAAAAGATTTTGATGCAGTTGAGACCTCCAGTTTGGTGAAGTGGTTAAGTGTGC
>NW_015246279.1:0-551 GCF_001447785.1 Gekko japonicus | reverse complement strand
GGGGGGGGGATGACAAATACCACAATCCCTGTGAAAGAAGTAGTGTCAGCTTATTCGCATAACAGCCACATTTCTAAAACCACCCAATGACTCCGCAGTTGTTCAGAGGTGTTTCTGCTTTGCTGTTTATTGTACAGTACTTATGGGTTTTTATTTAAAAATAAGACAAGCAATTAAAATACAACTTAACAAGGTGCTCGGAGAAGGGCTTCTCCATGAAATCTTGCTCCCGGCGTGATGGCGAGATGTCCGGCTGCTGCCTTTTCTATCTCTGGCTTCAGCAATGCCCAGAAGGAGGAAAGCTCTTAGTGGGAACTGGATCCCGGGCTGATGGAGGGATGGCTGTTGTCTTCCCTTTGCCTCGCTGCTACTAATTCGTAGTTAAGAGGAGGAGAATTCTCTGCCACAAATAAACCTCACGTCTTTGGTCATTTCTCTTGATATACATAGTACTAATCTACATATCGCCTGCAACAGCATGGCTGGTCCCAACAGATTGCAAAAGCAATTACCTTGTCATAACCAACAAAATGGTTATTTCTTACTGCAGC
>NW_015246278.1:0-551 GCF_001447785.1 Gekko japonicus | reverse complement strand
GAGATGAATTTTGGTGTCTGTCCTAATTCATGCCAGACTTTGGCGTGGTGAAGTCTTCTCTAACTGTGCTCAGAGGCTCCCATAGACCTAGGACATTCTGCCTAGGTAGTCTCATCTTTGGGGAGTGACTAGCATGTTCAGGGAAAGGATCTAAAAGGAATATGGCCTTTCAGTTTGCCAGGGGGTGCACTTAGTATTACTCCTCACGCAAGGAGTTGGAGCCCCTTCTCTCGAGAGTCCTGTGAAGATGTTACCTTTTGTTGTTGGCATACTGCATCTTTCCACCCAGGGCAAGCCAAAATTCAGCCGGCTCCTGGCCTTCAGCTACCACCACTTTTTCTGTCCTGGAGAGGAGGTCCGCTACACTCTTGGCCATCTCCCTTTCATCCCCACTGCAGCCCTATGAGAATGAACCAAAGGGAGCATGTTACGGAAAGAAGACTGTGCATACTAACCTGTATCAGCTCAAAAGTCTTGCCTGTCCACTAAGTCATACTTACCCCAAGCATGGACATGTGACCAGGGTCATTTAGTAGAAAGAGAGGTGCAGG
>NW_015246277.1:0-551 GCF_001447785.1 Gekko japonicus | reverse complement strand
TTAACCACTATACCATGCTGGCTCTCTCACTAGGCAACCTTGAGTCAGCTGTGCCATTTCAGCATACCCAAAGTCACACACCTTTGTGGATGAAGTGAGGGAGTAGGCACGCCATGCAACCTGGCTGGAGGAAGGGTAGGACAAAATCCTAATAGACAAAATAAATGGCAAAGAAAGCTAAATGTTTTGATGAGGCTTGAGCAGGGCCACTGACGGGGAGAGACTAGGGCAGGGGGTCCTCAACATGGTGCCCGTGGGTGCCAGTGGCATCTACTGACCCCTGTTCTAGCGCCCACCAAGTGTTTTAGGAAGTGAACCAGGTGGGGCTCCTGTCCAGCAGGACTCCTGACTGGCGACTGGGGTTTTGATTCGTTGTGCTGACTGAAATGACATTGTCCCTGCAGCCGCTGCTGTCTCACATTTTTCTTTCCCACTGTATTATTTTTTTTAATTACTTCTCTGGTGCTGTACTTGGGGTTCCTCTGTGTATATGCATGTGGCTCTGCGGCAGCCATTTTGTACTGGGGCCCACCTCCCACGGTGGCCATTTT
>NW_015246276.1:0-551 GCF_001447785.1 Gekko japonicus | reverse complement strand
CTTAACCACTACACCAAACTGGAGGCCTGTGGAAAAGATTTGTAAAAGAAACAAAACACGTAGTGCTCAAGGCATACAAATTTTCACACAACTGTGGTTAAAAGCCAAAAGGGTGCTGAGGTGCAGTGCAGTGTCACCATCCCAATAACCAGTCTCAAAACAAAACCATCTGTACATGACAGGACAAACAGCAGCAACAGCTACACATCTGCCTCAGATGTAAAATAAAACTATCCTGTGTCTCCTACTTACAAACAGCATATACAACCACCACCAAGTCTTCGAAGGCAATTTCCAAACAGAGAGTACCCATCTAAATTAGCAATATCTGCAAGTCAGTCCAGTACATAGGGAGATCGGCGACCCTTGTGCCCACTGTGGTGTAGAAGCTTGAGAGAAATCCAGTCAACAAGGCCCTCTAGTATCTAATCACCTTCAGGGGGGAAATCAGTGCCAACATTACATTCTGAGCGGGGCCATCCTTTCATGCCAGAAAGAAGGCATCCACAAGTCCTTGCTACGGTTCATAACCAAATACTTGACAATTGTCC
>NW_015246275.1:0-551 GCF_001447785.1 Gekko japonicus | reverse complement strand
CTTTTTCTACAAAAAGAGCCCTGCACGTGTCGCTCCGCTATTTGCATAACATGGTTTACTACTGGCAAAGGGAGGGTCTGTATTGCTTCTTTGCCTCACCTTGTCTTTGCATAAAAGGCGGAAGTCCTATTGGGGAAGGGCAAGAGCCACAACGAGGTTCAAAGATCCAAGGTTATTCGAGGTTAAATTGGAAGCATCCTGTAGGAGCATTTCTTGTGGTTACTTCATAATAGCTGGTAAAGATTATTTAAATATTATCAGGATTGCTGATTTACTTACTTCATTTACAGCCTGCCTTTCTTGCAGATACTCAAGGGAAAGACAGAATTAGAAAACAATGCATCAAAAACTATTCAATAAAACTAAGTGGGTTTTTTACACACATTAAAACTATAACCCTGATCTCTTTACAAAAATGCCCTCCCTGAACCATTCAATTTTCGAGGAATGAAAAGTGTGGGGTACGATATGACCTCATCAGCCAGGCCACTGCAGCAGGTGAACCCCACAACAGAGAATGCTTGAGTATGCACAAGAGTAAATCTTTCCCA
>NW_015246274.1:0-551 GCF_001447785.1 Gekko japonicus | reverse complement strand
TTTCAAATAGCATTTCCATTACTTTGTTAAGATTTGCCTGTGTTAACATGTAATTATTATATAGAAAATGGAAGGTTGGACACAGAAAAGAATGGTACTTACATGCAGCCAAAACTTTTATCTGTAAGAAAGACAAAGGACACAAGGTATTAGAACAATTACTTGCAAACATTTGTCTAACTGAATTGAGGCATAAACTCGTGCTTGTACATCGTACCTCTGTCAAGGTGACAAACTGTACTTTTAAAAGTACCTTTATTGAGTGCGAGTTTAAAAAAAAAATCAGAATTCTGAGAGTCCAGGCAGTAAGCCAACTCATGAAGAATCAGTAACTAATATATTATTAGCACTGAGACAATGACAAAATACCTTATAAAGCCAAGGAATGAAAAGAACTGCATCATGGAGCACTTTAAGAATGAAGAAACTTGAATAGACCATGGAAATTAGATTAAGCATCGGGCTGGAAACCTATCCCAAAGCAGGATTCATTCAGATAAAATTTATTTATTGCAATCAATAGGATGAAACATCTAATAAGCAATATAATA
>NW_015246273.1:0-552 GCF_001447785.1 Gekko japonicus | reverse complement strand
TGACCTTTTCCAATCCTGTGGCCACTGGTATCCAGTAGTTAGAAGATTTCCAGGGTTCCCTAGAAGGCCTATTAGTAAACTGTCTCAGAAAAAAATCTCTTAAAATGGATCCCAGCACACTAAAGATCTTGCTTCCTCACTGTAGAAAACAGTGGCCTTTGTCCCAGGACACAGTTGTGTGTGTTTTGCCAAGTACAAATTTTACTACACCACTGGGAAGGCAACACCCAGTACAGAACACCTCAGAGTAATAAAGCTAAATGAGATAGATGTATATTTTTATTCAAAATAAATGGTGTTCTGATCTAGATAATTCCACAAAACTATTTGCCCTTTTGGGAAAACTTTTTTTCCCGGGTGGAGATTTAGATGAATGAGACACCATGGGGGGTGGTTCTCCCCCCTTCTCAACAACTGCTTCACTTTTCCTGTACCTGATTTGAACTAAGATAAAAGACTGCAGAAGATTCCAGCATCTCATTGAGCTTAGCTCTAAGTAACAGAAAGAGTAACTCAAGCTAGTAGCAACCCTAGATGACTGCTTTCCTTGAT
>NW_015246272.1:0-551 GCF_001447785.1 Gekko japonicus | reverse complement strand
CCATAAACAATGAGCTAGTGCTCTGTCTCTGTGGGTGAGAGAGAGAAAGAGAGGGGAGGGGGAAAGAAGGAACAGGAAATGGGGTTGCTTTGGAAGTGGGGAATATCTCGGGACTCCACAATAACAACAGGTTATAGGATGGCAAGAGTAAAGCAGATGGGGGATTAGACTGCCTGGTGGACCTGGTGCTAAATTTTGCATTTCTCTCCTGGAGCAAAGGGGTGCTGGGAGCAGCCGACATTGACAATGTATAAGGGATTACTGGTGGCGACGTTCAAAACAATGAGGCATAAGGTGTTGCTGATGGGATCCGACATACGATTCCTAAAGGAGCTGCGTTGTAAGTGCCTTCATGAATGCATCCATTTAAGAAATAAAAGCTTGGATCAGAACTGAGTTGCTAATCCGTGGAGAGAGAGGTAGTTTACAGGGGAATGTACCAACGCCATTTTTTATTCCTTTCTAATTTGCTATGTTATCATGGATTGAAAACCCTGGTTCCCTTGAAGCTGACATGTCAGATTTGATCCTTCCTTCCTTCCTTCCTTCCT
>NW_015246271.1:0-551 GCF_001447785.1 Gekko japonicus | reverse complement strand
AAAATGCCCAGGACAGTGGAGGCATCTGGAGTCCAGCGCACATGCATATAAACACATGTTTTATTCCTCTGAAATCTTGAATGGGCATTATGCCCAGAAAGGTAGCATAGAAATCTGATAAATACATAATAAATACTCTCTAACAATCTCTATTGACTCAGTACAGTCCCTATTCTTTTGCAATATCCGCACCATGTAAATCACTATTCCTGTTGTTACATGTTAGGGACTTCCTGCTAGCATTTTTTTGTTAACATGAATAACTCATATTGTCATTCTTCAATATTCGGCTACAGTCCCAGATGTTGTCTTTCTGAGTGGTGATGGGGGTGTTGCATGTTGTCTCTAGAGCACTTGCACATGAACACGGAGGCAAAGCCTGCCATTTCAAACACTGTGGTAGAGATGTGCATTAGGTTCAGACGAACCGAAAAAAACACACCAAATAATGTTTATTCAGCATTATTCGGGCATGCCGAAAGCTGAATCCAAACAAGGATTCCCCGAATGGATGCTGTATCCTCGGCATCCATTCGGGGAATCCCTTTGCT
>NW_015246270.1:0-551 GCF_001447785.1 Gekko japonicus | reverse complement strand
ACACCAAATCTCTTAGATGAAATGATAACAACGTTTTGTCCCCAGCAAGAAAACTCTTCAGATCTCCTGTATTTTTTTTAATAACTGCTTCCATGGATCTGCTGCGGATAGTGAGTACTGTGGAAGAAGGTGAGTAGTATCCAGGTTTCATCTGTTTCTTTATAAAATTCATACGTCCGCTTGCACGTCACAGCTTATCTGAACTCTCAGTCTAGAAGACGCAGACCTTCTTAGTATTAGCACCAGTGATTTGAGTTGAATGCTTTCTCATAGAGGTATTTGCAAAGAACCTGAAAAGGCAACTTGCAATTGGTGGACTCCCACCACCCTCCACTCAGTTTAGCATATCACACTTCTTACATGAAGTGCTATTTTTTGTTTAATTATGAGGCCATTGTCTATCCAAAGTAAATATATGCTTTAGAAACAACCCTGCTTTTAGGTTTGCTAGTCCCCCGATCAGTGGAGGGAATCCTCCCCCCTCAAGTCCCGTTACCTGCTTCTACTCCAAGCCTCAAAGCTTTAACATGGCGTTTCTGGCAATTCCTAGA
>NW_015246269.1:0-551 GCF_001447785.1 Gekko japonicus | reverse complement strand
TGGCTGGGCTCCAAGGGAGTTGCACCAGAGGGCGATGGGGGGCTTTGTGGGGCCCCCACTTGTTATGACTAATACCTAAGGACAGGGCAATCTTCCATGAATTTATCAAAGCTTTTTTAGAAGTCTTTAGTGCTAATGGACAATACAATATCTTAAGACAGTGAGTTCTAGACTTCAGATGTGGATATGAACTGTTTGTGCGCAAAACCATAGCGTATGGGTACCAGCCCTACTCACTGAACCGATTGGTCTTCTCTGACCACACCCCACCCTTTTCCTTTTGGTCACCTGACACAGGGAATGTTATTGGAGAGAGTAAAGGTGCTTCTGCTCTGCCTCTGCAACAGGAACTGATGAAGATCCCCGTTCTCCATGTACTCGGTGATCATACATAATGGATCATCCCGTACGCACACCCCCAGCAGGCGGATGATGTTTGGGTCCTTTAGCCGGGACATGATCTTGATTTCCTTTAGAAAATCGTTCCTTTGAAAAATAAGAGAACATACAAGGAAACTCACATAATTGTACTATAAAACTGTCCAAACCCA
>NW_015246268.1:0-551 GCF_001447785.1 Gekko japonicus | reverse complement strand
TTACTTCTGAGTTTCTGATTTGTTTATTGTTTTCAGTGACTATGGGGGGAAAGGTTGAAAACTGGATTTCAACACTTGAGGGTTTTTTAAAAAATCAATATGAGTGAAAAATACTACTACTACTTTGGTCTGTGTCTTTTCAAGGAACAGCTAGCCCCGTAACTAGAATTTTTTTTCGGGGGGAGGGCGCAACAGGGGATACGGCAGCTAATTCAATCGACGAAACTGAATTAATTAACGGAGCTGATTCAATTTAAAAACTACATCTCCCAGAGGACTTTGCGACTGAGGGGAACGGGAACTGTGATGTGTATATATATGATTCCCCCAGCCATCCCCCCTCCGGTGGCTACTGACGCGGGAAACACCCGACTGACAAAGTGTAAAACATATTCAATACTACTAATTACTGGGTAGACAGAAAAGAGATTGTTAATGAAGGTAATCCTAAAAAATATGTGAATTCTGGGCTTTGTAGGTCTTAACCAGCACCTTGAATTAAACTCGGAAACAAAGTTAACCAAAGTAATGACCTCAACACAGGTGTAAAG
>NW_015246267.1:0-551 GCF_001447785.1 Gekko japonicus | reverse complement strand
CCACTGAGCCACAACCCCTCAAACTTCAGCCTGTGACCTTGGAGTGCCATGGCCAGTCAGAATTGACAGTCCTGATCTTGAGAGATCAGTAGTCTGAATCAGTATAAAGCAGCTTCATGTGTTTCCCACTCTTTAACTGACCTCAGTGGATGAGGGGGGAAATACACTCTGCATCTGCTCAGGAGCGCTTTCTCCTTATTCTTACATTGTTTACTGGTCAGAGTAGACAGAACTGACTTCAGTAGACTGACTTAGTATGAAGCGGGTTCATGTTCATGTGATTTGTGTATAAATTCCATGCAAATAGAAAATTAGTGTGCCAAGGGGTGGACTGGGCCAGTACATTTCCCTTGGGGGGCTAGGTCTTCAATTGCGGGGAGTTATTCACACGGGGGACTAGTGAAAAAAGACAGTATCTGCAGCCGGAAGTCGGCACTCCATTCCACCACCTCATACTTACTCCCAAGTTCGTAAATCTTCTTAGAACTGTAATTGTCTTTATTTTTTAATGATCTTGCTTTGCGGGGGGTGGGAGGATATGACCTGTGAAA
>NW_015246266.1:0-552 GCF_001447785.1 Gekko japonicus | reverse complement strand
TGACTTTTTCAGTTAGAGGATATCAGTTAGGTGGTAGCATTTCTGCTGAACTAGACAAAGTAACAGTCTGATTCAACATAAGATAGCATGTAATCTATTTTATAGTGCAGTTGTAAGGAGCAATCTTGCAAGCTCAGAACAATTCCCTGCAACAAAACTGTGAAACTGGGTGATCAATAACTACCAAAGGCCACTAAAATGTCCCCTATTATTCTTCTGGAAGATATCATCAACACCGATAGACAAATACAAAAAGTCCAGACTGAAATGGTATAAAGTTGTGCATGAGGATGCACAGTGACCACTTTTCCTAACTCTCCAAAAAGAGGAGGTTGGAGACTGGATGACAGATCAATGGTAAATCAGTATCAGAGTTAGAGATGGGGATAGCTGACTAGAAATTTGTGAACTTTCCTAAAGAAGACTCTGGTAATCTCAGCCACCAGAGGACACTGTTTACCTAGCTGGCTTTCACCAACCAGGATGGACTTGTGCTCTAGAGTTGGCTTTGTAAGCCAAACTAGATGTGACAGCAGCAAACTAATCTCTTTT
>NW_015246265.1:0-552 GCF_001447785.1 Gekko japonicus | reverse complement strand
ATGGCAACGTGTTTTCTGTCCATTCATATAGATATGTATTTTTTATACTTTGTTTAACCTGGTCAGATAACAATATAGGGTAAATTACAGATTTTGAGTGGTTAATTTTTAGCCCTGATATTTTCCCAAATTTAGTTAACTCATGTTGTATTACTTTTAGTGATTCCAATGGGTTAGAGACATATAGTATCATATCATCCGCAAAACTGCTTGTTTTAAATTCTTTTCCATTAACCGTAATTCCTGATATTAAGGTGTTAGCTCTCAGCGTGCATGCAAGTGGTTCCATGGCCAAAATAAATAACAGGGGTGATAGGGGGCACCCCTGGCGTGTTCCTCTATGTAAAGTGATGTGTTGTGTCGTTTTCCCATTAATTAATAATTTTGCTTTTGGCGCTGTGTATATAGCCTGGATGTATGTTCTTATGATCGGACCAAATTGTAAATGTTGTAGCAGATGGTCTAAGTATTTGATTTCTAAAGAATCAAATGCTTTCTCGATATCTATCGAAAGCATTAGAGATTGTTTTGTATAATCAGTTCTGGCTTTGT
>NW_015246264.1:0-552 GCF_001447785.1 Gekko japonicus | reverse complement strand
AAAGCTATGTCTGTAAGACAGAAACCATAATTGTCAATATAAACACGCACTGATGCTCAGACCAGTTCAGAATTCCATTCTGCGTCTGGACTTTATTTTGAATGCTCCTCCATAAAGAAAATTGCTTCCTATATAAAATGAGCACGTCGAAGGTAGTTGAGCTATGCAAATTGAGTGTGTGTGGTGGTGGTGGTGGTAAATGTTCCTTTATATTTATTTACAAAATCGATATCCCTGGCTTTCTGCCCAGATGGGGCCACTGAGGTGGCTAACGATTAAATGCAGAGCATAAAAGAAGATCATAAAATCAATTAAAACTGAAAGAGCTCACCACCACCCCAATATAAAAAAAGCACACCCAGCCATTAAAACATGGGGCAGGATGCAGGAGTCATGAAGTGAACACCAGACCAAACAAAGTCTTCACCTGCTGGTGGAAGACAGTGATAGAAGGGGACAGGCTAATATCTCTGGAAAGGGGGTACCATAAGTTTGGGCCCATGACCGAGAAGGCCCCGTCCCGGATTGAAAACAAGAAGAGCCCTTCTGGAT
>NW_015246263.1:0-552 GCF_001447785.1 Gekko japonicus | reverse complement strand
GCCGGTGCTGAGGCCCAGAGGGAGTCCCCCGTTCCAGTTGTGCCTGAAGTCATGCTCTCATCCTCAGACCTGCTGCTGCCCTCCCACCTCTAAGGGGGGGGCCCTTCCTTGCAAGGCTGCCGTGTGATAGGGAGGGTCCCCGGGCAGTGCCCCGCTGGGAGAGGCCCCTCTTCTGCGTGGGGTGTGTGTGTCTGTGCTTTTAAGGAGCGTGAGTGAGGGAGTCCTTCTGGTGTCCCTGGCCGAATTATTCTCTCTTCTGAGCAGGTTGTGCTCTTAAGGCCGCGGGAGGTGTTTGGGGCCAAACCCACCCGCCCCCGAGGCCTTTCCCGCCAGCAATGCCCAAGCCTCTGTCCAGCACCGGGCGCATCCACGCGACCGTCCTCTAGCCACAGCGGTCTCCGCAGCAGCACCTGGCGGTCTGTGCCGCAAACAGGAAGAGTCTTCCAGGGGACAGCGAGATCCAACCCCAGCAAGGTTGGAGAACAACAAGATTGTTTGGGGTGGGGTGGGGTGATATGAGCTCCAAAGGAGCTTTGACTCTGGAAAGCTTAT
>NW_015246262.1:0-552 GCF_001447785.1 Gekko japonicus | reverse complement strand
CCAGGAGATGTTGGGTCCCGGACCGAATTTACCACAATGGTGGTGGAGTGGGTAGAAAAGGCCCGCTTGCAAGCTATTCAAACGTGGTTGTGAAAGAAAACAAAACAAGTTGTAGTGGGCCAAATGATAAATGGCAGTAGAATTGCCCAAGCAAAGAAAAGATGTACCAGGGGAACAAAAAGTTGCTGAGCCACTGTGAAAATAAGTGTTAACTCAGGTAATGCTGAAAGAAGGCTAATGTGGAAGTAGGATGACTGGTTGATCCACTGGATGATTGTACAGAATTGTTCCAAAGGAAGCAGGACTGCTGCCGGGGTCGAGCCCTTTGCAATTTATGATACCCACACCCACCCCTTTGGCCATCATGCCCTATCACAAATGGCTCGGGGAATTCTCTGCTTTAGAGTGTTTTGCAGAATAGCATTGTGTGCATGTGTGTGGTTCGCTGGACAGCCAAGATCTAAAGGAAGCCTGGGCTCCCGTAACTTTAACACACACAAGAAGGAATCCCAGCAGCTTCCACATTTTCTTATATGTAACATGATAAGGTAC
>NW_015246261.1:0-552 GCF_001447785.1 Gekko japonicus | reverse complement strand
AGACTCCACAGTTTAGAAGGAGCATTGCAAGTGTACATGACATTGGTCACTTCAGTCATTTGGTAATGTTCCACACCATAGCTACCTGGGACACCATGCGAAATAATCACGTGAACTGTGTGACTGTGATTCATGATTGCATGCTGTATGACCTGCACATTGTATCAGGACTAGTTTGCCTTCCTGTGATGATCAGAATTTAATGGAGGTGTCCTAGAGTCTTGCCTAACATTCCTGTTGTTGCGATGTCTGACTTTATTTTAGGCATGAAGGAGCCAGAAGTATTACTGTTAAGCATTCTGGATGTGTGTGTGTATTAAAATGTCTGTATTTCAGTCCTTGATATATAACCACTGTTTTTAAGTCTTTATTTAGTGTCAAATCCAGCAGTATAATCTCAGTACCCCCCAAAATAGTCTCAACAAACCATCTCTTTAAATTTGTTGATGTAATGATATTTAACTCTGTCCCTGTGCAGCATTCCTATATGTTGGTACCAATTTTTTGTTTGTTTTCATATGTAAAGGAGATTGTCAGTACAATCCTAAGCAG
>NW_015246260.1:0-552 GCF_001447785.1 Gekko japonicus | reverse complement strand
CCCCCCCCCCATTCTACATAGTTTGGAAGCAGACAGCTTTAATAACTATAGAGCAGAGGGTGGGGAAGATGGGAAAGAAAACAATTATCAGTTCCTTTAGCTCTCAAAGCAAAGAACTATCAGGGGCGTGGAGAATACACCATTTTGATGTGGGTCCCAACTTGACTAACTGACATTTAACCCTTCCACAGCAAGTCTCCCACCCAGGCACTAGCTGGGCCCAGAGCCACGTAGTTTCAGAGATGGAGCTACATCTGACACCTTTTCACCATTCTCTGGGCCACTCCCCAAGTGCTACAGTTCCAGGAAAACCTGAACTTGTTCGCCTCATATAAATAACATTTTTGTCAGAGGGGAGAATAGTTTTCTTAATGAAATGCAGCCTTTGGAAAGTGGGTTTCACTTAATTACTGAGGTGAATGAAATGCTGGAAGAGCGATGCATAACTTGAAGCACTGCGAAATCTCCTGCTATGTGCAACACAACTCGCCAAATGGTGTGGAAACCAGCAGTAAGTTATTGAAGAAAGGCTAGTTTACACCCCTTTCCTTT
>NW_015246259.1:0-552 GCF_001447785.1 Gekko japonicus | reverse complement strand
GAAATAATGAGCGAGATATCCAAATATTGGTTGGCCACTGTTTCTAGCCTTCTGTGCAAAAAACAGATCCCTTGTGGTGTTCTTCGGGTGTTTTTTAAAAAAAAGTTATTACCCCACTATTTTAAAGAGCCACTGTTGTTTCTTTCTGTGCATTATTTTGATGATGCTGGGGCATTTTATTCCCTTTGAATGAGCCTTTTCATTTTGACCGGTAAAGCAAAACATGACTCGGGACGCTGAGATGTTCTGTTGCTACTGAAACCGGTGCCGGAGGTGATGTGAAAAAGAGGCTTGTGCAAGTAGTCCTTGCGTACTGTTTATTTTATCTGCTTTTATTTTATGCAATATTGGGTTGTTATTTTGGGACATCGAAACAGGAGATGCTTTGCTCCGATGATTAGTTCCGCTCATGAGATTGCTTTCTCTGCTGCAAGAAAAATTGTTGGAGGGTGTGGGAGTCTGGCGCTCATTCCTGGGAAGAAAACATTGGAAGAAACTTTGACTTTCTTGGTTTCTTGTATTTTAAGAAAAAGAGGAGGAGGAGATTGGATT
>NW_015246258.1:0-552 GCF_001447785.1 Gekko japonicus | reverse complement strand
TAATTCCAGGAGATCTCCAGCCACCAGCTTGAGGTTGGCAACCCTGAAGAGGTTTCATCAAATCTTGTACTCTGGAAAAATTTGTTAGTTTTTAAGGTACTACTGTACTTAAGTTTTTTCCTACTACTACCCACTGGAATCTTAAATTTGAATAGCTACTATAGATGTTTTTATCATCTGTGGCAGACTTTGTACTCATAACTGCCCATATAACGTGAGGCAGGACATATGGGCAAGTCATACCATAGGGCAACTGGTTTATTGCATGGATACTTCTAGTGAAGGTATTTTTAAGAAAATAAACTGAAACAGCATGGCCAGAGAAATTAGTAAGCTTCTGTTCTACAGATATGAGTGGAGTTCCGCCATTGACTTCAGTAGGCCATGCCTTATTTGTTCTCTTTGTATTTCACCTATACTCAGTAGGATCGAGGATTTATAAGAATATTATTATCAAGGGGTTTTTTAGGTTTAAACTGTCTCATTAGATGCTGTTTTTAGGGTTTGACATTTTAGTTTTACAGCAAGGAGATGTTATTGTCATTTCTAAAT
>NW_015246257.1:0-552 GCF_001447785.1 Gekko japonicus | reverse complement strand
TATATAATACAATGTAATGGATTTATTGATGTACAAACAACACTGGAAAATGCATACATTTTATGGGGGGATTCAGTGCAAGGAATAAGAAAAAAGGTATAAAAAGGGGGCTACAATTGCAATATGCACAAGGGTTTTTTGTTTTGTTTATATCACCACCTTTTGTCCAATAAGGGTACGCAAGGCAGTTTTCAAACTTTAAAAATATAATATCAAATACATGAAATACATTAAAAAATCCCCAACCAATGTGGGATGCATTAATCAAAACAGGAATTATGGGGGTTGAAACAGTTGGAATTAAAAAGATGAAATCCTAGGGGAAATGGGCTGATCTGTGTCTTGCCCACTACAACCTTGATCAGTACACCAGTATATTACATTTTCAGGGCATTCCTCAAGAGCTCTTTATAGGGAAATCATTCAACAGGGAAGAGCCTTCATTTTAATTCTCCTGAGTCTCCAAAACTTCAAATTTTAAGTTTAATTTAGCAACAACAGTATTTAAATACCCTGACCAGGCTAGACCAGGCTAGTCCAATCTCATCAGAT
>NW_015246256.1:0-552 GCF_001447785.1 Gekko japonicus | reverse complement strand
CCACTACTGTTGAGCTTTTATCTGCAGCCACACCAGCAAGAGGAACACTACAAAACTCCATCCCTGAATGGAAGCCATCTTGCTTTTTGGAATCAATCTGCTCTTTCTCTGTTCCAGTGGGGGCTCCAGAAAGGAGTCCTGTTGCTTCTTAAGTGCATTGGGGTACAAACTTTTGCGGGCTGGGAGAATAACTAAATCTAACCGTAGACCTAAAAGACTAACCTTAAAGACATAACAAACTGGCTGGTTTCAAGCGCCACAAAACTCCTTTTTTTGTCTTGTTATTCATGGCCTTGAGTTGATGTTTTAAAAGAGGCACGACATAGGAAGTTATCAACGGTGTGGGTGGATTCTGGTTACTTGGTCGTTCTGTGTTGTGCAGCCAAGCAAGGGAACGATAACGGAGATAACGGACAGCCGTTTGGTCACGGTGGTGGAAAGGGCCATGAAGTCACACCCGACTTATGGGCAAGAGGCTTTCAGAGGTGGATTCCCGTTGCCTGCCACTGTGCAGCAGCCTTGAATTTCCTTGGTGGTCTCCCATTCAAGTAC
>NW_015246255.1:0-552 GCF_001447785.1 Gekko japonicus | reverse complement strand
TGAGCTGGGCATGCTGCTGAATTGGCTCTGCCCCGAGACTCCTTCAGGGAGTCCCCTGGACTGCAGAATGTGGGCATGCAGGCACCACCTCCCTAACCAGAAGGATCCATCCCATGCCCAAACCCCACTAGAGACAGGGGAGTGGTTATCCTCCAGCTCCCACCAATGCTCTTGAGCCTGCAGCTAACAAAGCAAACCATCCCAGATGCCATGTAGCCAGATGTCTGTGCCCCAATCAAACAGGTACACCCCGTCCACCCTGTAGAGGGCAGATAGCCTAAAACCAATGTCCTGGTGGATGATGATGCACCTCTCACTGATGCAACCTCTGCATAGCTGCCTTGCCCATTTTGCTCCTGGCCAGGTTTGCCTGGTCAGGTGCAAGAGCCCTGTATTGCTCTCAATGCTCAAGGAGACTGAACCAAAGCAGGCAAGTATCAGGAAGCCAGGAGTGCAGAGTTATTAAGTGTGCTGCAATGAATTGTGACAGCACCACCCATTTCTGTTCAGGGAGATCATTTCCCCCTAACTGTATGACCAAGGCATTGAGAG
>NW_015246254.1:0-552 GCF_001447785.1 Gekko japonicus | reverse complement strand
ACACACACACACACATGTATCTTGGAAAGGAACTGTGTGCAACGGTGCATTGATGATCAAACTGTGAAAACAGCCCTACTTCCTGTTCAATAGACCAGAGCCTCACATCAGCCATTTCCCAAAGACCTCACCGCATGCCAATTAACAGCCAGAACCCAGACTCCACAGATAAGGCAAACAACATTTACATTCCCGTTTGAATCTGTTCACCCCCTTCTCTTAGGAGACTCAATTGTGTCCTCATAGCTTAAAAGCGAATGCTTGAGAGAGTGAAGGGAAAAGGGAGACTATCATTCAGCTGACCGGATTTGGAGTTCTTTGAGGGCTCTGCAAGCTGCAATAGACATTTCTCTGGGACCCATGCCGTCTAGCCGATGCACAGTTGCAGGGCAATCATGACGGGCCCCACCCACCACAGCATATTACTTTTTTATCTGTTGGAAGTAGAGTTGGTCCCACCTAGCAGGTAAATCGGGCAAAGCCAGATGGAGTTTGCAAATAGAACTAAGAGGGCGTGTTACCCTAGTATTTTCACTTCTATACCTATTTGCA
>NW_015246253.1:0-552 GCF_001447785.1 Gekko japonicus | reverse complement strand
GGTGGTGGTGCTGCTATGTGGAACTTCCTGCATAGAAATATCCAATTTATTCCAGCTTTGTTCTCTCTCAAACATCAAGACAAAACTAGAAAAACATTTTCCCAAGCTTCTTACAAAAAAATTTCCCATCTGTGTTGCAGCTTGCTATTTCTAAATTTGGTTTGGTTTGTCACTGATTGGCCACCACAAGCTGCCTTGAAAGCTCAGAAGGAGAAAAGTGAAGCATGAGTAATGAAAATAATAAATAAGAGCCCAATCAGGGCCAAGCCTCCCTTACCTCCTTGCATCTGGAGTTGAACATTTCCTCCATCTTTTTCCTGGTCTCTGGCACATGGCATTTCTTCATCAGGGGGAAATAATGGGGGTACTTCAAGGTCACCTTCAGCTTCCCATCTTCTGTCTTCTCCAGGGAGTTTAAAAAGTCCCCAGGGAGCCCTCCTGGAGGGGAAACGGGAGGCAGAGAAGTACCCATCAGCAGGAGAGCCAATAATGTGTATTTAAACACTGTGACTAAACACTGTGACCACAATCAGAGGCAATTAACCTCTGAAT
>NW_015246252.1:0-552 GCF_001447785.1 Gekko japonicus | reverse complement strand
TCTCTGTCTCCTGGAGATTAGTTGTAATACCGGGAGATCTCCAGCTCCTACCGGGAGCTTGGCAACCCTAATTTAATACAACTATGTGCTGCAGGTTTGTGATATGAAGCTATGTTTATTTAGATAATGATTTATTATCCTTGGCATTCGTTATCATTATCATAGGCAAAGGAAGAACATGCGAACACACACACGCAGGCACACAAACTGGCATCTTTTTGGGCATACGTGAAAGACAGCCTGGTGTCATCTGGGCTGAACGTGTCCACAGGCACACCTAACAATGGCAGGCACCGGAGTCGGTCCCTAGATGCGAGGGGAAAATGTCTTCATGTGCAGTGACATTTGGAAATCTCCTCCTCACAGCAACAAACAAAGCCCCGGACTCTCCAGCATTACTTCGCACTTGATGTGGCGGATAATGCCGATGCAGAGGGGCTGGGCTTCGACGTGCTCTCAGCTCTGTCCCAGAGCTACCGAACCCTCCCTGCCAGCTGGAGACTCAGTGAAGGCCAACTGTTCTCAGACAAGCCCACCCTGCTTCCAGTCTCT
>NW_015246251.1:0-552 GCF_001447785.1 Gekko japonicus | reverse complement strand
ACAGTAAAATTCAGTTGCAAAGTCCATTGGAAAAGTGGATTGATAGTGTGCTATGCAGCACGGGTGAAAGTGATTGCCAGGTGAACAACAACTACTGATTTCCCCCCTCAAGGATGTAAAGTGACGACCAGTCAGTCTTTTGAGAGATAATTCTTCCTACCACCTCCTTCTTTCCCTGCAGACTTTTTTTCTCCTCTTTTCTTCCCCGTGGCCATTTCTGGCTTTATTTTTTCCCCCTTCTGTCCTCCATAAAGTAGCACAGAGCTCCGGGCAGTCAATTTCAAGGCAGTGGGCTGTGAAAAGCTGTTAGAATAATAGTTTATTGACCCTGGCTATGGCAGCTGGCGCGGAGGGCAGGCGCAACTCTTGGCAGAACTTAATCGCCACAAAGGAAGTTTGATAATCTTTGATCATTTCCATGACCTTTGGGGGACGGGAGGGGGGAGACAGGAAATTTGGAGCCCGGCAGGATGCAAACTCAAGTGGACTTGGCCTTGTAGCAGCAAGGCTGTATCTCAGGCCAAGAGCAAGAAGGATGATTCAGGGCTTCTT
>NW_015246250.1:0-552 GCF_001447785.1 Gekko japonicus | reverse complement strand
GTAGATCACCCAGACCTGTGGCTGCTTTTACAATTAATTTAAAGGTGTCTGGAATGTAGATCATTTAGTTTCAATCAGAGGCTGGTTGTATTATGGAGTGGCAAATAGATACATTAATATTTTTAACTTCAGTAGTGTCTTCTCAAATATATATGCATATACATATATAAAATATATAAATGGTGGGGTTTGCAGTGTAAGCTTAGGTGAGTGCATATAATTATAGATAATGATTGTGATTGCACAAAAATTATATGATTTTGTGGGAGAGCACTGCATGGTATCTTGACCTGGGCATGCTGTCCCTGTAGCAGCAGTTCCCAGCAGTAGTACAGTTAGGTAATTTTAGATTCTAGATTTATTGGACTTTGGGGGTCCCCTTTTAGATGGAAATGTATACTTCAAATGTGAAGCTACAGCCTGCTTTTGAGGACTCCCTGCTGGGCTTGTGGGCTGGGACTGCGGACTTCTCCCCACAGTCCAGTTCTGATGGCACCATTAGTTCCCCATGCCAAAGAGGCATGGTTCTTTTAATTTGTTCATTTGGCAGTA
>NW_015246249.1:0-552 GCF_001447785.1 Gekko japonicus | reverse complement strand
TGGCCTCCTCCCTCCCGCCACAGCCTAATGAGCTCTCCAAAATGGCTGCCAGTCCCCTCAGGAGAAACATTTCAGAGAGCTCAGCAAGAGACGAGGGGCCAACAGAGTTCCAGTCTGCTAGCAGAAGTGCCTTCCATTAACGGAAAATTTAGCCTGGATCCAACCCCATATATTTATCGAGGGGAAGGGGGTGCCTGCTGGATTTCCGCCTCAGGCGTCACCTTGGGCTGCCAGGGAAACTATACAAACCAAAGTGAAAAGCCAAATTGGTTGTGCTCACCAGCAATTCAGTTCCAGTTCACCAGGGGGTGCAAAGCTCAAATGCTAACAGGAGATGGCGGGGAAAGAGACCCCCGCTGATTCAAGAATTACCGGCACCTCTTGGTTGCCAGAAAGCAGCAACAAAGGGTGTGGGACTCAAATTGCTTTACGGGCCCACTGTAAAATGCTGGCAAGGCTTTCCCACACACCCCGCCAACAAAGTAGGCACAGAGGCTCAAATGCCAAATTCTGGCTGCCCTTCACTTGGCAAAGGTGGGGCTGTAGCCATTA
>NW_015246248.1:0-552 GCF_001447785.1 Gekko japonicus | reverse complement strand
CAGCAGCACTGTTGCAACAGCTAAATGTTAATGTCTTGACTCTATGCACAATTCACCCCCCACCACCAGCTGAAATATAGATGGTATCACTTTTCTGAAAAGGAAAAAAAGTTTACACTTCCAGAAGACTGGATCAGATTCCCTGTGCTAAACAGATACCCAGATATGTTGACCACAGGAAACCCATAGGGAATCCATCAGAGCCTCTTCTTTATTTTAACCACTAGTACAAAATACCAAGCTGTCAGGGTACAGGGTTTCAGTTGCATTCTTATACACTCACTGTTGAGGTCAAGGAGGACTCATATTTCATTTTCAAGATGGCTGTCTTCACCGTCAGGGATCAGACCCACACACACACTGCAGCTTTTGAGTAAAGCTACATTCTGTTACTAACAAGCCTATATGATTCTTGACTAAGGAAAAGCTCAGAATCATTTGGGCAGGATGAAGCAGAGAAAGAGGGACTCTGGTAACCTTTTCTTTAAGATGCCATGCAACTACCAAGTGGTAGCACACTACTGGCACATGATGGACTTCACCTGTCAAGGT
>NW_015246247.1:0-552 GCF_001447785.1 Gekko japonicus | reverse complement strand
GTACATAAGGTTGCTGCCTAACATGGCTGAAAATTGATAGAACATTCCTATGAGGAAGAACTAAAATATTTATGACTATTTGGGAAAAAAGATGACTCGTGAGGGGTGGGTGATTGAGGTTTATGACATTGTTAATGTCTGTATAGCACAGGGGTTTTCCCCCTCCCGTAAAACTCCGGACACCTGCTCAAGTTGATTGGCAATAGGTTCAAGAAAAGCAAATGCAGCTTTTCACAATGCGCAGTTAACTATGGATTGCTTAGATGCTGGTGTCGCTGTTGTTTTGGATGGCTTTTTAAAAGGATTAGGCACATTTGGAGAGGTGAAAGGTTTCTAGAGCTATTAACTATTGGACCTAAATGGAATTTCTATGTTTAGAGGATATACCTCTGAGTACCGGATGTTGGAGACAAAATGGGAGGTGGCTATCCACCTGTGCCTTGCTTCTAGTGGCATGTGGGTCATAGTTGATGGAAAGCTGAACTTGAGAAAGAATCGTGGTCTTATCTATTCTTATTTTCATTTCTGTTGAGATAAGACTTTGGGTTACAA
>NW_015246246.1:0-552 GCF_001447785.1 Gekko japonicus | reverse complement strand
AGTGCTCCCCCAGTTAAGTCACAACAATCCTTTATTAGTGGTACATATACAGAACAGGGATTTATTTCTTTTGTTCAGTGTTAAAATCAAGCTAGCAGCTCCCTAACCAAGAAACAAGAGATGGTAGGAAGACAGTTCATTCCTTACACACTGCTCTTTTGACACGGGTTTGGGCTCCAACTGCATAAAGGAGTCCTATTTACTTAGGTATATATCTAGAGTACACACATATTCTGACCACACACAGTAACAGCAGGTGCTATAACCAGGGATTCTGAAGACTTTGCAGTTAACATGTTTGGCAGCTGAATATATCATTTTTGACAACTGCAAACACTCATGAACTGAGCCTCAGATCTCCTCATCTCACGGCTGTCAGTCTCAAGAAGAATGCTGGACAGCTGTATGGCTGTGCAGTAGATGTGGTAGTGGAATTTCATTTTCTTCTGACTTGGGGCTGTTTGGTGTAATCAATTTTCTCTTCATGTGAAGGATAGTGGGTCAGGTAATTATATTATGCCGGTGGGTTGAAAACTATGACTCCTGTGGGCT
>NW_015246245.1:0-552 GCF_001447785.1 Gekko japonicus | reverse complement strand
TTTAATTTTTTAAATTAAACTATTTATACCCGACTTTTCCTCTTGACTCAAGGCAGCCAGGCACAGATAACCGCTATCAATTTATGTTCAAGGTAATAACTGGATATCAAGATGTTAGGCTAGTCTGATGAAGTTTCTAGTCCTCATTATCACTGGCAAACATTAGCACAAAGAACTTTTTTAAAAAAGGTAAATAAAAATCCAATAAAAAACCAAGCAGTCTGGGTCTTTCTCCCATATGAGCTTACTTAGTAATCAAGAAACTTGTCTACAGTTCTTCTTGGTGTTTCCCTACTGTCTGAATTTAGGGAAGTGACTACAAGATAAAAGGCCTTTTCTGTAAAGGCACCCTGTTCATGGAACAGCCTGTATTCTCTACTCCTCATTCTAGCATTGGGCAAAACTGGCCCAATCTTCCCTTGCTTCTAAGCATTCCCCCACCCCACATTAAGTGATTATTGCAATCCTGCATGATTCAATTTGATCTGCAGTTTTTTTTCTATTTTAATTCTATCATCTGATGAGTTGCTGATTAGGTTTATTTTACTTTAT
>NW_015246244.1:0-552 GCF_001447785.1 Gekko japonicus | reverse complement strand
AAAAAAAGAAAGAACCATATATCCACATAAGAGTGCTGCAAAGACTTCATATTTATTACCATATTTATTACATTTTTATGCCACCACTCTTCCACAGCATGGTGAGTATTTAAACCCAGGTTTCCCCAGCTTCTAGTCAGATACTCTAACCCTAGACAACTCTGGCTTCACAAAACTGCTGAGATAAAGTTCAATATTTTTTTTTATCTGGAGTAAAAACAAAACTTGAGCATCCTGTCATTTTCTCTTTTGAAGTATTCCAATGCATATTGTGCCTAATGTGGGAAACAATTCTGAAGCTCCTGTATAGGAGAATGGACATTTCTCAGTCATTTCTTTGGTGGGAGGTGTAGGGATATAGCTTGCACTCCCTACAGCTGGTCTTTGGTACTGCCAAAGTGCCTGACCCCTAGAAGCTTCCTTTCTTTTTCCTTTTTCTTTCTAAAGTTGTCATGGCTCCACTATATGTATGTATGGATCATTTCCAATGCCCTTCCCCTCAAAGACATCATACAAATCACCCTTTGGTACCTTATAGGCATGGTGGGAGGG
>NW_015246243.1:0-552 GCF_001447785.1 Gekko japonicus | reverse complement strand
CACACACAAACACAGAGCGTTGCACGATCAGAGCTCTCACCGAAGATGTCTGGAGAGAATCAGTGAAAGAGGTTTCAGAAGGGAGGCAGACAGAAGCAGTCCCGTTAAAGCTGCTCTCCTGAGAAGAGGAGGTGGCCCCGTCCACAGTGCTGAGCGACTGACCGCCCGCGGCTGGCACGGCCGCCGGGTCGGAGTTCGGAGGCTGGTGCACGGGCGGGAAAGGCAGAGGCGGGGAGGAGATGGCGGAGGTAGATGAGAGAAAGGGAGGGACGGAAACTTGGTTGCGAGGCACAAAGTCTTGGGAGTAAGACCTGAACACCGATTTGTACTGCGGGGGGCGGGGGGGATGGCGACAGTGGAGGGAATGAACCAAACCAACGTTAAGGGGCAGGAGGGAGGGGGTGAGGAGGGGAAGGAAAAGAAAGAGACAGAGAAAAAGAGAAAGAGATTAGATCAACAGCAGTGGCTGGTAGCAGGAGGACGGCCCACGCAAGACGCAAATCCCTGCCTGCCCTGACACTGAGAAGCTAAGCAGGGTCGGCCCAGGTCAGG
>NW_015246242.1:0-552 GCF_001447785.1 Gekko japonicus | reverse complement strand
AGTCTCTGGTTCCTTTTGAATATCAAAGTAAATCTGGACTTTGAGGAAACAGTTGAAGTGGGGATTTACTTTACTGTTAGTTTCTGTTCCACACTACATTACTGAGATAAATTCCAAACTGTTTTAGGTAGCATTCAGAATCCTATGTATTTTATGATCTTGTTTCATACCAAACATAAAATAGCCAAAGAAGAGATGGTTGAAATTTTTAATGGACTATAAGGAAAACAATAAACAAATAAAAATAAGCTAAGACGTTCGGGGGGGGGGAGATGCAAGACTGTCAGGAAATCTTTGTCAATTATTTAAAGCCAACAGGGATTGAAAAGGATATGTGTTGTTTGTCAGAGAATTTTTAATTCCCTTTGAAATAAATTCTGGACCAGGCAGTTTTAGAAGGAGTAATGAATTCTGATCAAGGGACACTGGGAATAAAATTAAAACTATGATACAAATGAAATGTGGCTAACTGAAAACATGTGAACTAACTACCATCCTAAGCAAAGTTACACCTTTCAAAATCCATTTAAATCAGTGGGCTTAGAATTCATT
>NW_015246241.1:0-552 GCF_001447785.1 Gekko japonicus | reverse complement strand
AAAATCAACCCATACCTGACCAAATCATTCTCTTGTACTGCAAACAGAATTCCTTTTCCTTCTTCCAAACTTAAGGTGCTGCCATTCCTCTCACCCAAGAATAATCGTGTTCACAAAGTGATTCGTGAAGGAATTTGAAAATGGATTAAAAGTACCTTGAAACGGCATCCGGTTGGATGCCTTTTTTCACTTAGGCTGTTTTAAGGCACACACTTTGTTTTATTCGTGAAAAAAAAGCAGAGGGGAAATCATTCTTCAGTGTTTAGCATGTAATTTATAAACAAGCTAAATTGCTTGCATTTTGTCTACCTCTCTCATAAGTCTTCGGTGCTTGCATTTGAACGAAAACTCATCAATGTCTGACTTGAGGTAAGGTTCCCACTTTTAATATGCGTAGTTCGGGAGGGAATGTAGATTATGGAGGAAAGTGACACTGAACATTATATCAATGCTCAAACAGCGATGTGATGAAACCATTTGTTAATAACATTAAAATAAGAGCTATCAAATGGGCTGATGACTGAAAATAGCCTGGAGCAGCATTCAAATATT
>NW_015246240.1:0-552 GCF_001447785.1 Gekko japonicus | reverse complement strand
GGTGGGTTATAAATCCAATCTCCTCTTCCCTCTTCTCTTATTCCAGTGGTCTGGAAGGAGGCTAGAGGTCCATTCCTAGGTCGTGTTTTCTACTTGAGAACTCCTAGTGTAGTGGCTATGGGACTGAGTGGCAAGCCAGCAAGTTTCACACCTTTATCTTTGCTGTGAACTTGCTGGGCGAACCCAAGTGGAGATAAGAAAGTACTTTGCAAACCACATAATTAACTTATGGAACTCACTACCACTGGATGTAGTGACGGCCATTGGTGCAGATGGCTTTAAAGCGGGATTAGATAAACTCATGGAGGAGAGGCAAGTGACTCTGTCTTTCTCAGCCTCACTCCTCCACCTGTTATACAAAGATGATCGCCGGCATTATAGGGTCAATGTAAGGATAGCAATGCACATATGAATGGTGAAGTGCTTGAACAAATGCTGTGGAAATGCCAATGGTAATAATGCTAATGTAATAATAATAATATAGTGGGGAATGGTGAAACAAAGGTTCTTTGGGACTTCTGATTGCAATCAGATAAACACCTGGAGCATAAC
>NW_015246239.1:0-552 GCF_001447785.1 Gekko japonicus | reverse complement strand
AGACCCCAGCTGGAGGTTGGCAACCCTAGCTATGACTGTTGGGTTAAGAGCAGGACAAGAGCTCTTTCCCGCTTGCTCTTTGGCTTATGGACAAGGGCTTGAGCCTCTGGTCATACCCAGGCTTTAAGAGGCTGTAGCACTGGATAAACAATTCAGCCAGGTCTTTCTTATTCAGCTGCTGCTAGCCAGCTAGCAGGGCCTTCCCTCACTTCCTCCTCTGCCAAAGGAGAAATATCTTCCCCAACATGTTTTTTCCCCCCTCAGCATGAGAGTAGAACAGGATCCTCTCCAAATCAAGCAGCAGAGAACTGTTTGGACTTCTTCAGTGAAGGCCATTAGAATAAGAGTCCTCCTTCATAGTTATGAGAAATTTTGTTCTGACTACCATCTTACATGTATTAGATTTTTTAAATTGGGTACAAAATCATTACAGCAGTACTTTACAGATTAATGAGGGTGAGTTTTCTGCCTACCCTCCAGTTACTAGAGTAACTACTACTGGGAACAAGGTTTTAAATGTATGTTCTAGTTTAGTACCTTATGCACCTATGG
>NW_015246238.1:0-552 GCF_001447785.1 Gekko japonicus | reverse complement strand
CAATGTTTTAATTGCTGTTTTCATGTTTTGTACATATTTTAACTCATTTTTAAATTGTTTTAATGATTGCTGTTTGGGGAAAATGGATTCTAATGGTCTTAAAATGTGGTTTTATTACATATGTTTTATAGTGTTAGACATCTTGGCGGCCCTTATAAGGACAGAAAGGTGGCATACAAATGTTGTAAATTATAAAACAATAACAATAATGTTGTGAAGTGAGTTTCTGATTGCTTCACCTCACACCTAACTTACAGCACTAATCACATTTCCCAGCTGGCAGCCTTTCTGCAGTTTGGCCGTGGGGGTAATATACCGCACGGACCACTTCATGATATGCTGAACTCTACCCAGTCCCCCTCATTCCACAAACAACATCTGGACTGTGTGATTATAAAATTATCATTGTAGCCTGTCATTAGTCTGGTTTCAGAGAAAAGCAGGTCAGAAACACTCTAAATAAATAAGGCTGCAGTCACATGAGCAGTTTGCATCGATATTGTTGCGGTACCTTTGTGGACTTAGAGAATGATCAGACAGCAACATCTGCCT
>NW_015246237.1:0-552 GCF_001447785.1 Gekko japonicus | reverse complement strand
TCCTGCCCAAAAATAGCCCTGAAAACTGTATACCACCCAGTTTTGAAGGAGTTCAGATTCTGGTAACACTGCTCTTGCTTCCCTTTATTCTCACAATAACAGGTATGCTCACAGTATGCGTTATAATGGAAATATATATCTGGCCCAGGGTCAACCAGTGAGCTCCTTGGAAGAGAGAGTATTTAGACCCCTATTCTGACACTATAATTACTGCATACACTTGGGCTCTTATTGGGAGGTCATGTTTGGGGGCTATTATTTTGATGTGCCTCAGGCTATCTGATTTAATAAAGCTCACAGCGAAAACTACAGTCATTTGATTAAGTTTGTTTCTAGGCAACCAGAATTTGCTGGGTGCAAGGGAGTTATTCCAAGGAGCTTGTTGCTGAGTAACATTTTCTAGGCAAGCAATGACTTCTATGGAATTCATTGCAAAGCAGCATTTGTTGAGGCTCATTGAAGAGGTAACTGGTTTTTAAGCAGTTCATAAAGGAGTCAACTAGGTGGGGAACAATTCACACATCAATAAGAGGAGGGACCTTGTGTGTAGGA
>NW_015246236.1:0-552 GCF_001447785.1 Gekko japonicus | reverse complement strand
GTATAAATAAACTTGAACTTGAACTTGAAGGAAGGGCAAAAAGGTGTTAATAAATAAATTAATAAACAGATAAAAACTCACCCTGAAGAGGCACACATTCACTTTGTGCTGAGTTGGGCTGCTGAGAAAGGGGAGAAGGAGCTTCTGGTTTCCCCCAACTCCTAATTAAGATGCCTCCAGATTCCCGTCTTCATTTTACCCCTTATCTGCAGTTCTCCAGTAGAGAGGAAGACTCGGCCATTGTGGTTCCTTCTAGTCCTTTCGGACACCTTCTCCCCTCCACTGTGTGCCACGGATGGAGTTCTGTCTCGCTGGAGCAGTTGAAGTTATGGAGAGATGAGAATGTCAAAGAGGGAGGTGGCAGGAAGAACCACAGTGCTGACTCACTCACTTCCCTGGGGGATTTAAAGATATGCGGTCTGAATGTACATCCAAAATGTCAACCTGTTTTACTCCCCCAATGAAACAGCCAGTATCATATGCACACATTATGGTTATGATTTTCTATACAGTGCAGGCTATGCAGACAGTGTGTTTTTTGTTTGTTTTTTA
>NW_015246235.1:0-552 GCF_001447785.1 Gekko japonicus | reverse complement strand
CCAGAGCTGGCAACCCTAACCCAGAGATCTTGCTGTTCTCCACGGTGCTGCTAGACTGATCTAGGTAGTCTGGAGACCAGTCAGTTCCAGGAGATCTCCGTGTCCCGCCTGGAAGCTGGCAACCCTCCCTCTGTTGCCGCAACTATGAAAGGCACGGGGAAGCCCGGCTTTCTACGCCGCGTCCGGGAGCCCAAACGGGATCTCTCGGGGCGTGTGATTCAGTGTCGCCTTCTGCCTCCGCTCCCCAGCCCTCTTGACGCACGTTGGCAGACAGTGTTCCCCACGTTCCTGACTCCTGCTTTAGGGCACAGACCGGGGTGCGGCTGGATGCCAGGGGAAGAGAGCACAGCACGGCTTGAGTTCCCTTGCACACCTTCCCAAGGAATGTGTCCACCCACCCACCCCAGACACACCCCTCCAGGTCTTTATGGGTGGGTAGGGGATCCAGGGGAACGTGCGGGATGCCACAAGGTCTGGGTGTGTGTGTAAATGCCTTTACATTTGAGGCTGGCGGCTTCCAGCTGTGCCTGTGAGAGCCAGTTTGGTGTAGTG
>NW_015246234.1:0-552 GCF_001447785.1 Gekko japonicus | reverse complement strand
ACTCTAGCCACTGCACCACACTGGCTCTCTAGGAGAACCCACAACTTGCTTCCGACTCATGGGAACCCTAGGCCCGACCTGCATACTCCATAATGTGGTAGTACTGTGCCTGGCGAAAGCTTTCCTCTTCCTCACCTCGTGTTTCTGCAGAGTGGGGCTGGGCAGGAGGATGTTGCACTGAGAACAAGTCACCAGCGTGTCATAGAGGGAATCCTCGAGGGCCTGGGGTGCAGCAGAGGCCAGAGTAGTCACAAAGGCCGGCTTTCTGCTCTTCGCAGGCTTCAGTGAGGGCCTCCCGACGGAAGACAGCTCCTTCTTCTTGGGGCGGGCACCTTGTTCCATGGCCTCGCTCAAATCAGGGGGAGTCGGAGGGCGCTGAGGAGGTGAAGGAGAGCCGCCAGGCTCTGTGGGTGAGCGGGTGGTGAGGGCTCCCAGAAGCTGAGGGAGCGGGTTGCACTCATTCTGTGGGGGAAAGAAAAGGACGGCTCGGTGTGTCTGCGAAGGGTGTGGCGACGTACTCAACAAAATAACCCCCAAATGTACAAACACACT
>NW_015246233.1:0-552 GCF_001447785.1 Gekko japonicus | reverse complement strand
GACTGTGCGACTCAACAACAACAACAAATTATACTCAGAAGGACAAAAGAAAAATATAAATACAACTCAAACAGTGCAATAATCAATATAATAAAAACAAATTATTTTTAAAAATAAAAAGTTAAAAAACCATACTCCTAGCAAATAGAGGAAGTAATCTCAGAAACCAGTTGGATCCAGCAGAAGATTTCCACAGACAGAAAGGGAAGCATTTTTTACTGATTCACCTTTTCCGTAGATCTCCCTTCATACTTTTCCTAGGGGTCCCAGGTACAACATTTGGGAGGTATTTTGAACTATAGAAATCTCTTCCATCACTGGAAATTTAAGGTGAATCCAAGCCAACTGGACTGTTGGAGAGGGCCTTGCTAACACAGAGATATAGTCTCTCAAACTACAGACTTGCAAAAGAAGAGACCCAGAGTTGCATGACTCAAACTTAAAACAGGTTGAGATTGCAATCCTGTGTAGAGTTCTTCTAGTCTTAGCCCATTGACTTGATGGACTTAGTCTGGAATAACTTTGCATAGTGTTACGATAATGAAAAAACAC
>NW_015246232.1:0-552 GCF_001447785.1 Gekko japonicus | reverse complement strand
CCACCCTGTGTCAGAATTGCAGAGGTGCTGACAAGCTCAAAAAGATTTGGGGGCCCCTGGCCTAGATGGTATGGGGGAAGAAATGAGAGAAGAAGAGACTGGGGCTGCTGTTGGGGTGAATAGTTATGTCTGCCATAACATCTGGTTCTAAGGTGCTATGGGCCTAAAGGCTGTCGTTCGTTGCCAAGAAAGCATTTTCATTTTCACCTTCCCTTCATGCTCAGAGAAAGCCGTTGCCTACTTTGAGACAACAGACCAGGTTGGAGACAGCGAAGAAGATGTGCTTCTCCAGAAATCCTCCTACACAACATTCTGCCGCTATGTCAACGCCATCAATACAGCTCCACGCAGCATAGGGAAGGACGGCAAGTTCCAGATTCTAGTTTGCCTTGGAACTCGGTATGTGTTTACCATTCATGTATTCCCCATTCGTTCCAAATTGTTGCCCTGTCATCCCACAGGCACCTGAGGCCACAAGCAGCTTACTCGGAACCATTTCCACATGCAGTAGGATTTTGAACCCGGGCCAGCTTGGTGTAGTGGTTAAGAGCA
>NW_015246231.1:0-552 GCF_001447785.1 Gekko japonicus | reverse complement strand
AGTTAAGAAACCCATGGCAAACAAGGCCTGATTTTGACAAATGCATGATTTTAAACTTAAGCTTCCCCTCTATGTTGTAATCTTGGAATGTACGTCATCTGCTTCTTAAACTAAATTATTTATTTTAGGGCAACCTACTCAACTTTAAAATACGTGCTAGAAGTAAATTTGTTCTATAAATGATAAGCTACCTTTTATTGATGACTCTTTCCTTCACTGTAACATGTGTAGAGTTGTTTATGTGGTCACAGTTCAAAAGATGGCAGTGTCTGACAACTAACCTGTGCATTTATATTTTAAGAGACAAAAAGTCTGTTATCACTGGTTACCATTTGGTAACAGAGTATTCTGAATTGTAGAAGTGGTGGTACACCATAGATTATGTACTGACACCATTAGACTAAGCAGTGATTTATACTGAAAACACATTATTCTAATAATCTGTTCTGCAATTTTTGAATTGTAGCAATTGAATTATTTTAAATCAGGCAGTAAAATCAGCACACTGTTCCCTTATACCTACTCTTGCAGTGCAATCCTAAACAGAGTTAC
>NW_015246230.1:0-555 GCF_001447785.1 Gekko japonicus | reverse complement strand
CAGGCTCCACCCACACACACGCCCCAAATTGCCAGGAGTTTCCCGGCCTGGAGTTGACAACCCTAGGAGAGGGAGGATACCTTCAGAAATGCCCTGAGAATACTGGCGGGGAGGGATAGTTAAGGTCTGACCACTGCCTGGAGGAAGGTCTGAGTTCAGGCTTCTCTCCTTGGGCCAGGTCTTCCCTCTCCGAGTGGTCTGCCTTGCAGGGGGGTTGGTTGGTGGAGGTGAGGGGGGCAGTCTGCGTGGAGCTCCCGGAAGGGGGGCGGCAGAGAAACGGCTGGCATAGCCGAAACATAGCCCTACATACTTACATACATACCCGAAAGATGGTCATCCAGCTTCTCCTTGAAAACGTCCAGCGAAGGCGCATCCACCACCTCCCGAGGCAGTCTGTTCCACTGCTCAACCACTCTTACAGTTACGAAGTTTCTCCTGATATTTAGCTGGTAACGATTCCCTTGTAGTTTCCACGCAATCCGGAACAAGAGAGGATAGATCCGCTCCATCTTCCACATCCGCTCCATCCATCTTCTACAGCCCTTCAGATACTTG
>NW_015246229.1:0-552 GCF_001447785.1 Gekko japonicus | reverse complement strand
GGTGGGATATAAGTCAAATAAATAAATACTAGGACTGCGTCCATTGGATACATGAACACATACAAAATTATTTTCCTAGATCAAGGCTAGTGCCAGAGACTGGACCCCTCATAGGTAAACCCAAGTCCCACATAGACAGGGAGCACCCATTGACCTGAGCTGTTCTTTTTGTATGTATCAGGAACTGGGAGAAACAAGTAGGGCTGGGGAACATGTAGGATTTTTAAAGGAAATAGATGTCCTTTATCAGATACCAGGCCAGAGGATTAGTATAGTGTAGTGGCTAGAACATAAAATGTGAACTTTCTTCAGATAGGATTGCTGTGAGTCTATGGATGGTACTCGACATGATGCTTAATATGGGGCTGCCACCATGTTAACAATGACCTGATTTCTTTTTCCTGTAAATATCAGGGCCTGGTTACAGGATGAGTTCTGCATATGGCTTCTCATTTAAAATATTTTTACCTTCTCAGGATGCCCATCAGGCTGGCTGGGGTGGAATTATGTTTATGTATAACCATTCCCCTTGTACTTGTTGATAAGACATAA
>NW_015246228.1:0-552 GCF_001447785.1 Gekko japonicus | reverse complement strand
TAACCCCTTGAGCCACCGCAGCTCCCCTGCCACCGTTAGGCTCCTGCAAAATCCATTCCTAATTTTTTTATCGTCTTGTTTCTCTCCACTCCTCCAAGAAGATGTTAGGTAAGAAATGTGGTCCTACATAAAGGAACACGGAAAGAGCCCTAGAGATTTTTCATCGTTATTGAATGAGTAATGCCATACCCAAAGACGACTAGACGGCTTGTTAAAGAGGACAGTATATCCACACAGAATCCATAAGGAATACAAGCGGTGCTTGTTTGTTTTTAAGAGGGGGTGGGGAAAACAGCCGCAAAATGTGAACCTCGTCCTGACTAGGAAACTTACAATGAGAAGAATTTCCTTTCAAACAACGATAATTTGAAATTTCACACACGCCTCTTCAATGGAAAGTACGTTCAATGTCCGGCTACAGCAACATAACACCCAACTGGTGATGGATTTTGGCTAGGTAGTCTCCGTTCACTGAAATTATGAATACAGTTTCCCAGTGAGCATGGCTTGGTGGGTATTTTAGAAGACCGAATGTGCCTAGGTGGGATCCAT
>NW_015246227.1:0-552 GCF_001447785.1 Gekko japonicus | reverse complement strand
TTTCTACCTGAGACTGAGTGAATTACAGAATAAAGGTGATGTACTCTTACACATCCAGCGAAGAATGCCACAGTAGTATGGAATTAAAAGGCAATGCAAGCAACAAACTGCTTAAGGCTATGTAAACAATTTAGTAAGTGGCATTACAGAGGCAGAAGGTCATCCCGTAAAAGCCAGCTAATACCTAGCATAATCATTGCTGTAGACTACAATCCTGTTCCATTACCAAGGTATCCTCCTGGACTGTTCTGTTCTGCTACAGTTCTAATCCCTTCACAAAAATGCCCTCTGGAACATTAGCGGGGTTGCTAAGCAGGTATTCCGTCTCCCTTGGGGCTTATGTTTTGCTCCATTCTTCTCTCTGGGGAGGATAGGATGTTTGGGGTGGGGCCTGCTCTCCTTTACTGCGTTTGACAGCAAGTGGCTTCCTTTGAACTTCACCTGTGCCTGTCCCTGTTCTTTAGGTAAGCGTTCTCAACTGTCCAAATGGGAGATTTCAGCTTGTACTGGGTGGTGTGCACTCTAATCCCTTCCTTCCTTCCTTCCTTCCTT
>NW_015246226.1:0-552 GCF_001447785.1 Gekko japonicus | reverse complement strand
CAAGATACAAATATACTAGCTGTAGTGACAACTAGTACTGGTTGCACAATTATTGTTTGTAATCAGCAGCATAGGCCAGAAGGGTTGACAAAAGGAAGAGAGCAAAGGCATTTTTTCTCCCCCAGGGAAAGAACTTCATCACCTGAGGAACTAAGGTGTCCCCAAAATAGGTACACTCAAGAACAATTCCCCCTAATGACACACCTGGTCTGTAGAGTGATACTGCAAATTTGACAATGATGTCTTAGCTTGTAAACATGAAAAACAAAAGGGGGGAAACAGTGTGGGAAATACTGGCCAAATGTAAAATATTTCTTTTCAGTCTGATCACATCCCCTTTTCAAACACTCTTACTCTTTCTGAGAAATCTTTTCTTTCTTTTTCCAGGAGGAAGCTGGCAAAACTTTATTAATCTAATAATACTACGGGTACCGTTGAGGCTAAACAGATATGGTACAGATCTGGGTCTGACACGAGAGATCACTGAAAATCCGGTGTCAGCCACTCTGAGCTTTCTAAAGAAATAGATGACAGAGAATATAAATATAAACA
>NW_015246225.1:0-552 GCF_001447785.1 Gekko japonicus | reverse complement strand
ATTCCTTCCTTTTGGCAGATGGTTGGGTTTAAAGCAAGCTCATAATTTGTGGGGTTTAGGACCGAATCAGCCCTGCACTGGGACATACCAGAGGTCCCTCTAATCCGGCGATCTGCCTCTTGACATCGGCTCATGCTGTCTGCTTAAGAGGAACATGTAAGTCCTCCATAATGCACCTAATTGTGTAATCCTCTCCTATGGGGGAGGCTGCTTCCTGGCCCCGGCCAGAATCATCTTGATCTAATATTTGTTCCTTGGCTCTCCCAGTAATGAACTCAGAGCCCTTTCCCTCGTGCATTCACCTTTTAAATAGGCTCTCGTGCCTTGAGTGCTCTTTCCAGCTGTACATCTCCAGAAGCTTTGACTTGTCCAAGAAGTAAACGCGGCTCCCCGTGGGGCCCAAGCTTTCTAGCAAAGAGAGAGAGAGAGGAGAGAGATTCAAAGGTTGAGATGTGCTTCCTACACACGGAAAGATTCCTTTCTCTTCCTCCATGAAGCGTTGGCGGTCCACAATGGGTTGATACAACTCGGAGGGTCTGCGGTGAGGGGTTC
>NW_015246224.1:0-552 GCF_001447785.1 Gekko japonicus | reverse complement strand
ATGCTCAAATTATTTTTCTGTTAATGGAAGCAATGCCATTTGCAACTCTCTGCTTGCTTTATTCACCATCTGAGTGGGACAGAACTTTGATTAAGACTTAGATAATGGGGAAGGGAGCTCCACTTTGTGAGGTTGGGTTGGCAGTGTTTTAATGCTGTATCTTGCGGCTTGATTTTTCATGCTAACAACCGAGTGATTGGAGGATTATAGCTCATTTGTTTTGCATGAGGCTGAAATGACTGACATGATTCATACCGGCTGGTTGGCTCTTGCTAATTATTGTGCAATTTGCTGTGGCCTATGGCTTAAATAATAAACTCGTCATGCTAATGCTCCACTGGTCCTGGGGATACTGAACCCAAGGAAAGTGTAATTATTATCCACATCCACACACATCAATGAAGAAATAAATACATTATCGTCATACTGTCAAATGATTCACTAGTAACCATGGGAGGCAAATGCTATCTGTAAATATGAGGTGTTACTCTAGTTAATTTGTATACCTATATATTGCTATGTTACTGCTTTCTTCTACCCTTCTTTTAGTTT
>NW_015246223.1:0-552 GCF_001447785.1 Gekko japonicus | reverse complement strand
GTGACAGTCCTTGGCTTGGTTCTGTCACCCCAATTTGGAGTCCAGCCATATTTCCATGCTTGTCTTTTCGAGCCGCCTTAACTGGGGACTGTGACTGAATTGGTTTCGTACAGGAAGTGAGGGAGACCCGGAAGTGGCACGAGCGCCAGCTGGTGGAAGTAGACAGCGGCCACCAGCATGAGTACCAGTCCAAGATGGCCCAGGCCCTGGAGGACTTGCGCAGCCAGCATGACGAGCAGGTCCGGCTCTACAAGCTGGAGTTGGAGCAGACCTACCAGGCCAAGGTGAGTCGTCCCAGGGAGCTGCAGGCACAGGATCACCCTCCCAAGAGCCCATCCTCCCTCCCATTCCGTTGCCACCTCGGAGAGGTCAGTCTTTCAGCTGTAAAATATGGCTCCTTGGGAGGCTGTTTGCACCATGAATGGGAAAAGTGCAGGCCAGTGCGGTCTTGGATGTGTCTTGGCCCATTTGATCTGCCTGCCTGCCAGGTTTCGTATTTCCACAGAGTTTTCTTCATGGTTCAGAAATCCTCTTGCTTGTTCCCCCCAGGAA
>NW_015246222.1:0-552 GCF_001447785.1 Gekko japonicus | reverse complement strand
TATTATTATTATTAAGTTAGCCTTAGTTGATGCAAGAATCTGGGTATGCATGGGAAAAAATACCCTGGCATGAATGCCATTTTTTAAAAATAATAAAATTAGGACTCTATCATGCAGGACCACTTCGCTTTCAGCTAACTTTAAAATGTCAGTCAATAGACTGGCCTACTTATCTTCCCTTGTTGTTAAAATAGCCCTTACATTTCCTTCCAGAGTCTGGTCCCATAATGCAATGTGCAAAGGGCAGATTTTGCTTTCCCCATATGGCTACAAAGAATTGGACACAGAGATATAAAAAGACACTGATGTGGCACTTCTGGGGGAAACAACTGGTTTTCCACTCTCACTTCAAATACAGAACTTGCACAGGTTTGAATCAGAAAGAATACTAGAGAGAGACGAGGGAGATGTCATTCTCTCCCAAAGAGAACTGCCATCAGTTGTGGCTTTCCATTTTCACCAGAAGTTCTTGTCTTTCTTTTGTGTGTGTCTCTCCATCTGTGAGAGCTGGGAACAGACAGACCCTTTTGCTTAGGGGCATCATATATATAT
>NW_015246221.1:0-552 GCF_001447785.1 Gekko japonicus | reverse complement strand
TTAGAGGGAACACTGCTCCCATGCAACCTATCGTTTGATTCCAAGGCTTGCAGGACGAATGATTATGATTGTTGCTGCATAAAAGGAAAGGAATAAGGAACAAATCTGCATTGTTTCCTCCCCACCTCGGTTCAGATACTCCCTTGGGGGGGAAATAAAGACAGACCTGATGCACATAGTGGGTTGGATCCTGGTGCAAAAGGGAGCTGACGGTCCCCTTTGGCCACCAAAATGCTGGGGATGATGGGACCTGCGTGGACAAAAGACACGTGAGAGGGGGACTGTAGCATGGAGGGAAATTTGGGGAGATCGATAGAGAAAGCTGGCTGGGTCCAACCTGTACTGTACAAAGCTCTGCTCTGTTCTGCACCCAGCAGGGCATGCTCGACCTGAGCTTTCCTGCCAACCAGTTATCTTGATTGCCAGAAGAAGGTAGCCTGATGTATTCTGTAGGAGAAGGCAATGTGGGACTTGCCCTAGTATGCAGGAAGGGTTTACTAGGGGAACAACTACCCCAGACAGGCTGGATTAAGTGCTAAGGCTGCTCCTATA
>NW_015246220.1:0-552 GCF_001447785.1 Gekko japonicus | reverse complement strand
CCCTCGGATGACCTTGGCCCCACCCCCAGTGTGCCCAACGTGGCCGCGTCACTTCTGGATGACGTGGTTGCGGCACGCATGTGCAAAGCACGCACGTGTGCGCCCACTCCCAGAACGGGAGTCCCTCGCTGTACATACAGCGGGGACTTGGCAACCCTATCAACAGCCTGGGCCTAGTTTTCCTGCCAGTATGTCTCCCACTGGCCATCTGATCAACACCAAAGGGAAGGCCCTGGAGTGCGGGATCCCCACCCCAGCAGGGCCCTGGCGGCCCCAAAACCAGCCTTGGTGATAGTTTTGGCTCCCGAGATTGCCAAAATCCCTCCTCAAATTAGGCAGCTTTGAATTTGAGCCAACACTTACTAAACATTGCATTTTGCCACCGACAGAAGCTCTCATTTCATGTCTTCTCCACATGGCCCTTGGCTTTGGAGGGGATGGCAGGGCTCGTTTGAACCTCAAACCCTCTCCCACAGCCTTCTCTTTGGCCATTGTTAAGTGTCTCCATGGCAACCAGTGTTCAGGCTGGCTTCTCCCACCTCTCTGGCCCCA
>NW_015246219.1:0-552 GCF_001447785.1 Gekko japonicus | reverse complement strand
AGAAGGAGAGTATGGGCAGCAGGCAGAAGAATGGCAGGAGCACACTGCTTAGTGAACCTGTTCCCCTTCTGGCTGAGGCCATAAAATGAATGGCCAGAACAAAAGCCTTGAGGGTAGGCTATATGGACTGGCCATCAGTCACTGATACCACTCTTCACCCGTATGTTTTAATAGGGCTATGACTGAGGGCCAAGTAGTATATGGTAGCTGTGATTTGGAGGTCACTTTCAGTTGCTCCATGTGATACTTATCACAATGTGGTTTTTTGTGGCAAGGAAAATCCTACTGCCTGCCATAAGTCAAGAAGAGCATGAGTACTGCCCATTGCCATCCAATTTCAGAATTGCAATTTGTCTCTTAAGAACAGAATATGCTTTTAAGAAAGGAACAATTGGAGCAAAACCTGAGGTCGTATCTGCTTTTAATGAAGTTCCTCTTTGGAATAAAAAAGTAAATTTTAAATTCTCAACCAGGCGTCAAATCTTTCAGTCAAAAAGTCAGACAGCTAACAGTGTGGTTTCGCTTCTGAGAAAACCTGAAAATGATATCACA
>NW_015246218.1:0-552 GCF_001447785.1 Gekko japonicus | reverse complement strand
TGAACAGTATCCCATGATGCCACAGTGATGCCTCCCACTGCGTAGCTGGAAGAGAAGTCACCGCATTATGGGACACTCTAGCATTTCTCCAAAACTCTATTGTAAACCACAGACTTTCAGGGGAATGCTACAGTGTCCAGAAACATGGTGACATCATTTCCGGTTATGCAGCCAAAATGACATCACAGCATTGTGGGATCCCCCCCCCCCATTTCTCCTACAAGTTAATTGGGTTTTGGTGGGGAACAGGGGTGCTGAAGTGGAAGTTTGCCTGCCAAAAGTAGGCAAATGGCATCAGTAATGATCACAAATGGTCAGGAGTTTGGAGAGACACACTTCACATTCTTTAAAAGGTAATAGCACATCTGGAGATTCCACGAGTTGTTTTGATGGTAATCACATGTCCCCTAATTCATTTTATATTTTGCCAATACTTTATATCTTGTCAACATTTTATATCTATGTATTGCATTTTTATTCAGCCCTTTATCCATGAAAGTCAGGAGAGCATAGGGTTGCCAACTGGGGGCTGGAGTTCTCCTGGAATTACAA
>NW_015246217.1:0-552 GCF_001447785.1 Gekko japonicus | reverse complement strand
AACGGAAACGGATCCAAAATTGTATCGGTGGGCGACGACCAGGAAATCCACGTTTACGACTGTCCGATTTAAGCCCACCCTTACCCCGCCTGGTTGGACTTTGGCCACGTTACATGGCATCTGTAACAGAGCGCTGCCAGACTCTTGGTGTGTTGATTTTGGGAATTATCGCTCCGGCATCAAGCAAAGCCTTTTCCTGTCCTGCAGCGACAACAAAAATAACCAGCTTTAACCTGTATGATTTTTGTTGTTTTGTCTGTTTCTTTTTTTTATAAAAAACCCCACCCACAAAAATAAATAACTTAATTGCCAGTAGCATACTATGGTCAGTTCTCAAACAGCAAGTGAGTAGTAGAAGCTGGCTGTAAAACCACAATGCACAGATTCTTTCTGTGGGTGTAAAAAAGACAAAACTGCAGCCACCCAGTCCGCTTTGTTAGCCTTAATTTTTGAAGATGGGTTTTCCTCTGTGCTTAATTGCAACATGTTTTAGAAAGTGGGGTGGGCCAAGGTGGTTCTTTTCCCCAGGAAGGGTTCTGATTGGCCACTGGA
>NW_015246216.1:0-552 GCF_001447785.1 Gekko japonicus | reverse complement strand
GACTGAACAACAACAAACTTCCTCTGGTAAGGCAAACAGAGGGAGCTGCCATAGGAAATGCCCTTTCATCCTTTGAACAGGCTCAATGAGGAAAATGGATGCTTAGCAAAACTTGCTGATTTGACTTCAGTTGGTGCTGGAGTACATACAGAAGTGGTCCTTCGGGTATGCAACTTAAAGGTAAGCATCAGCACCTTGACTTGACCTCTGAAGCAAAATCATAGTCAGTGTAACTGGGAAACTATCAAATCTGCTAATACCTGTTGCATTCTGCATCAAACTTCCAAATAATAAATTTACTGGATTTATGTTATCTGTGATTAGTTTAGAGAATAATCTAAGTATTCTATTCCTAAAGCTAAACAGCATTGATCCTGAAAACACTATGGGTGGGGGATTGTTCAGGTATCATTCATAAGTTATGGAAAGGAAGAACATGGTTGAAGTGCACTGCGTTCATGTAAAGTGCCATCAAATCACAGGTAACGTATGGAGACCCCAAGGCAGGAGACATTCAGTGGTTGTTTGCCACTGCCTACCTTTGCATAGCAA
>NW_015246215.1:0-552 GCF_001447785.1 Gekko japonicus | reverse complement strand
TACTAGCTTTTTTGTTTTTTTAAGGGAAAAGTATGATTGAAGGATATGGGAGCTGAACCAAGGTCAAGTTACAATTTTGTAATGGACTCCTTCTACAGGCATGGGCAAGTCGCTCTCTCCTTTTCACTTTGGCATTAGACAGAGCAGCAGCGACCTACTTTGCAGGGTTGTGGCAGCAAGCGATAAAGATCGAACACAGCAAACACAAATTAAATACACTGCACTGTGTTCATCATTAGTAGCCTTAACGAGTACTCATGATTAACTGCTGCAATGAAATAGTAGTAAATTTTAAAAACTGGATTTTTCCTTGGCCTTGTGTAAGGCATTCAGTACTGGTAGTGCTTCAGTAACCTTGTGCACATTTTTCGTGATGACAAAACATTGGGGTTGTTTTAAAAGAATAAATAATTCATTAAATACTCTCAGTAGTCTCATCCCAAATATAAGAGTTAAGAGTGTCGGACTAGTGTCCGGGAGACCTGAATTTGAATCCCCACTTGTGCCACGAGAGCTCGCTGGCTGACTTTGGGCCTGTCACACTCTCAGCCT
>NW_015246214.1:0-552 GCF_001447785.1 Gekko japonicus | reverse complement strand
TTTAAACATCCTTTTGTTGAATTTGTGATAATCTGAGTTTTAACAGATTTGTGCTGTCTTGCAAAATATTTTTTGGCAGGAACTTGGCTGAAAGATGCATCTGAGAAACAAAAGTTGCTTGTCAATAATAAGGGAATTGGAGCCCTATTCCTATTTGGCAGTCTGCCACTAGGCTGATGGAGGAACAGAGCAGCTGGCCTTGTTTCAAGAGAATGACTGGCTGACCTCTCCTAGCTGTAGCGGTGCATGTTTAACTGTTGGACCCCCAGGGAGCCTACCTACTGGAGTTCTCCCCACAAACAAACAAAAAACTTAGAAGAAATGTGATGGTACAGAAAAGACATGTATGTTTCTGTATGAGGAGAAAAAAACCTTCAGATCCTCTGTTTGGCAGCATAGGATCGGAAGGAAGAAGGTGACCCTTTGTAGAACCATATTCAGAAGTCCCCTTGCTGCCCCCCCACCTCCTCCCTCTGCCTGTCTACTCATAAGCATCTAGGGACATCTAAAGATATCAAGGCTGGGGGGGGGGGACAAGAAAAAAGGGGGTAG
>NW_015246213.1:0-552 GCF_001447785.1 Gekko japonicus | reverse complement strand
GTGGAGAAGAACTCAGTCAAGTGTCTGCTGTTAAAACAGTTATCCCAATTAAAAAAACAGCTAATCTGTAAAAACTAGACTAAAGACAATGATTCAGCTTTCTGGTCCCGTTCTTTGATGGATGTTAATGCTCAGAGCTTAGATGAATCGAGGTCAGCGGGGATAACTCATTCCTCCTATTTTTGGTGCATGCTCAACCTGTTGTTTTTCTGTGCCACAGGGTAAAGCTCGCACAAGCGATGAATGTCTTTGGTGTGACTCGAGGTCCTTTCCAAAGTTAACCGCTGCAGTTGTATGCATGCAGTACTTGGGTGTCGAGTCGACACCATCCATAAATGCTTTAGGGGGCTAGCTGAGATAAACTATGTCACCTGGATTGGTGGGCTAGAAAGGTCACTATGGGTGTGCCAATTTGTGCAAATAAGAACCAAGGCTGAAAGTCAGCATGCTGCCGAAATCTGTATTTGGGAGGGCCTGGCGTCCGATGCTTTGGGGAGGCAAACTGGTGGATTTCCGAAGAATGCAAAATGACAGATCATTATTGAAACTAGA
>NW_015246212.1:0-552 GCF_001447785.1 Gekko japonicus | reverse complement strand
CGAATTTTTCCGGTTTGTTTCCGGGCCTTGACATCTCTGGTTGAGTCAGGTTGCAGAGTTCTGCGGGACCACCAGACTCACTGCATGTAGCATGGGAATGGGTGCGTCTGTCTCGGGATGCCGCTCACTCTCTCTTGTGCCCTGCTGCAGGAGCCCAGCACCTTGCCCCAGTAGCCGGATGCGCCCCCATGGAGGCCAGCATCTGTGAGATGCCCGTTCTCGCCCTGAACTTCTCCGGGGAAGGAGGTGAGTTTGTGGCTGCCGTGGGTCTCTGGCTGGGTGGGGAGTGGGTCACACTGTCAGAAGCTCAGGACTCCGTTCCGCCGGGGTAAGGGTAGAGCGCGTCTTTTCAGCTGGGAAAGGCGAGGCTGGGCAAGGCACTTCCTCAGACTAGCGGGTTGCTACCCCGTCACTTCACAGAGTGAACCCCTCCGAGGATGCGGTTCGGGGCAAGTGTTAGGTCGAGGCTCGGCGTGATCCCCTCAGCATCTGGGACGCCGGTCTTTCTCGCTTTACCTCTCCAGCCACCTCGGGAGCCTCAGCCTCTTCCCT
>NW_015246211.1:0-552 GCF_001447785.1 Gekko japonicus | reverse complement strand
TGCTTTTGAAATCAGAATCCGGAGCGATTTGGTCTGATCCGGTAAGGCAGTTATTACCCCCTGCATGATCTATGGCACCTAACATGCATATAAGGAGGGGGAATCTGTAGACCCTAAGAGCCATATTTACATTTCTTTCGTTTAAAATTGAAAAGTTGTGTGTGTATCTGAGTATGAATTTGCAAATTATTATTTAAATAATTGAAAATTGTAGACCTTGAAAATAATGCAATGGTGGGTCGCCTGTTACAGGGACTTTAGCCTGGGCACATTGTTCCGTCTACTTCAAAACTGGGGAGTAGGTAGGTGAATTGGTCAATAACAAGATATACCAACGCGCATGCACACGGAACCATCGTAAGTACAATGATGGTGCCCACAGGCTTCATTCATACATGCACGTACACTTAACTGACAGTATCTGTGGGAGGAGGGAATTACGTTTGAGTCGGTATCTTTTGCAGTTCATTCCCATTTGCAAGTACTTACATATGCCTGTAGTTGTCCAGAATATTTATTTTTCAGAGGGGGTTACTTTTTCAGTTGAAGGCG
>NW_015246210.1:0-552 GCF_001447785.1 Gekko japonicus | reverse complement strand
AAAAAATAAAGGCACAGTGAATGGCACATTTTTAATATGTACAATATGTCAGTCTTGTGATAGCGAAGAAGCAGTTTTATATTATTTGTGGCCTCTTCCCTCCACATTTAAGATGGCTAACAAGTAGCCATGCCCATAAAATAAAGAATTATAATGAGAAAATCCTATTAATATTAAGCTGATATCTGGTACTTAGTTTCTTCCTTATTGAAGAAGCAGTTTTGAAGCTACAAGTATATACATATATACACACAAGGGAGTTGGTAAAAGTCGATAGTGTTATAAAAACGGTGATATATATATTTAGGGCTGCCATCAGGAGAGCTCCAAAAGGAACACATTGAGAGACAGTAAGAAAATGATACGTTATATGTGTCGGAATATTATAACTTCTTTAATAAAATGTACTGTCCTTGTTATGTATTGCTTTTTTGAATTTATAGTACATTTCTTCAATGCATATTTCTGAAATAAATAAATAAGGAACTGCTCACTGAAATATGGCAATATGTAGATAATATCTATAAGTCTTTTACTGAATTATGTATTCAT
>NW_015246209.1:0-552 GCF_001447785.1 Gekko japonicus | reverse complement strand
CTCCATCACATCTGTGTCCCAGTCAGGGACTCCTTCCCTCCTACCCAAAATTCTTTCCCCACCAATCATTCTGATCCCATTCTGGGCAGCACCTCACCTATCTCCCTTCTCTTGGTTGGTTGGTTTGCTGTGGTCCAGCCATGTAGAAAGAACACGCTCTGGAGTAACAGCAACTTGAATTGGTTATTTAGCTTAAAGTAATGCAACTGAGCACTAGAATTGTGCAAAAGTCATGGTTTTGTTGGATTACTGTACATAAATTGTCACAGCACTGTGGTAATTGCTCAATCTCTTTGCCTTAATTTCCCCACTTTCTACCCTGTGACTTGGATAAGGCAGTGAAGTTACTTGCTTGTTTCCCCTCCATCTGTTTCATTTATTTATTTATTGTGGCAAAACAGGATCCATGGATACAACAGACTGAAAGATCACTTTCTACCCCATGTAGAAAGCCTTCCACGTGTTGGATGCTCTACACCCGGCAGGTGGGACATGTGGATGGATCTGAGTAATGATACTCTGCTGTAGGGTTCCCAACACTGCCTCAGCAAA
>NW_015246208.1:0-552 GCF_001447785.1 Gekko japonicus | reverse complement strand
TCTGTCAGTAAAAAGGCAAAGACAAGAGGATACCCAGACACCCTATACCACCTCCAAATTTCTGAAATAAGATATCATTTTGACATGGCCTTATTCTTTTCATGGTTAAGCGCTAACAAAAACAATTTAAACCATAACAGAGTAAATTCCTTTTCATTTCATAAGTCAAAGTCTGGGTCTTGTAAAATTTAGTTTGATGACATCCCTAGGCCAAAATATTTTCCTTCTATCTGGTGGCATGTACAACAAATTTGTAGGGATTCTGAATAGCTGTTCAGCCAAACAATAGAAACAAGTAATTTAATTATTAAAGGGAAGTTTTTTGTCATGTAATCTGATTAGACTAGGCAAAATATTGCTTTCCATGTGGATTGTGACTGTCACAATTTCACCCCCTAGTTACTAGAGGTATAACAATTACCCATAGGTATTTTGGCATGAGTTATTACTACTTTCTGTACTGTGCTCTATAATGTTATATTCAGAACTCTAGAGTAAATGTATTTATTTGCTCATTATAAGAACAGGATTTTTTTCTGCTGCTCCTGATCA
>NW_015246207.1:0-552 GCF_001447785.1 Gekko japonicus | reverse complement strand
TTATGGTCCAACCCTCCCAGCCATACATTTCTTTTTTAAAAAATAGACAAATTCACAGAGGCCAGGTTTATCCAAGGCTATTAGGTGGCTAGCTTAACAGAACTTCCTTGTTCAAAAGTAATATATCTGGGTTTGGGATGCTGGAGAGAGCTGTTTCCTTCATGTCCCGTTCACGATAATATCAGAGACATTCAGCTGGCATTATTAGAAACCTAGTGAGAAACCAGCCCAGACATTTCTCCTAATTCGGCAGGGATTTGGCCAAGTGGTTTTGTTGCTTCAAGCAACTGCACCCCATGATCCAACAGAAGCATTCCAGGGTTCTTGTCAGTGCCAGGAAGCCCACTTTGCAACCAGAGCCCTTAAAAACAGTTACCTTCAATGGCTTGGGTCGATGTCATCATCGGGCCGGTCTTGAACCTAACAAGGCCCTTCCGAAGACTTTCTGAGGACCCGTTTCAGTAACGGCAGAAAGATTAAAGAGAAAACCACACAGATTGTTTCCATGCTTGAATGGAGAAGTGAGAGAGATTTCTCAAGCGATCCAAGGTT
>NW_015246206.1:0-552 GCF_001447785.1 Gekko japonicus | reverse complement strand
TGGACCAAGGTTGTGCTCAGGTGCTCAAGGCTACTGTTGGGTGTGCCATGCTGGATCTGAGGAACCCCTAGTCTGGACCACCAGGGCAACTAGTCTTACCACCTTGCTCACTTCCTGTGAGGCTTCTCTTCCAGAAGATTCTCTTGCAAACATTCTGAATGGCGGGCAGGAGAGTACCTCAGTGCTGCCCCCAGTGGCTCAGGCAAGCTCCAGAACGAGGAGAGCACAGCCAGGGCCCCCCCTTTCCTGTCAGGCCTCCTCACGCCCCTTTTCTTTCCCCTTTCAACAAGCTTTTCACATTAAAATAAATCTGAGCATCATTTCACTGACTACCTACCAGGTCAAAGGAGAGGCTCTCCTTGGTCATTGCGTTCACTTCAGGGACCCGGGTTTTAGCTTGAGCTTTAATGTAGCATTTCTCTCCGCCAGCAAAACGGATCCCGGTTATGCCCTGGGAAGAGACACTCTGGTTAACTCAGGGGCCCTGTGGGGTGTCATCTGTCTGCTGGGAAACAAACCGCCTCTGCACAGAAGGGCTTCGAATGCAGGCCT
>NW_015246205.1:0-552 GCF_001447785.1 Gekko japonicus | reverse complement strand
GAAGTCATACCACACTGTAAAATAACATGGTCAAAATCTGTTCCATCCGCCTTGATAGTTTTAGCAGTCACACCACTCAGTAGAGAAAGCTTGGTAGCCTATCAATATCCCCCCTTTCTTTGAATACTGTGGTAGGTTTAAGGGTAGAAAGAGATATAAAACTGTGGAATAGCCAACAGACCATTATTTGCCTGTCTCCTTGGCCGCGTTCTTCAAGCTTAATGCCACGGACTTGAAAAAAAACACACAGAGGGTCATTCAGAAATAGTTTTAAGCTTTATTGGAAACAGAAGAATTTTAGTTGCTCAACCAAATCTGATAGAAATCCCAGAGAAGTCTACAAACAGCACACAGTCCCATTGTTTTTGGGGGTTTCATTGTTTCGGCTGAGCTTCCAAGGGAGTAATTGAGGCCAGGTTTTAAGTTGTGCAAATGTCAAGACTCATAAGGGCTTCGTATTCTGGGCATATTTGTATTTCTGCCGGATCCTCTTTGTGTACCTAAGGTGTGTGGTAGATTGGAAATGGAGCTATGGAACTTGCAAAAAAAAAA
>NW_015246204.1:0-552 GCF_001447785.1 Gekko japonicus | reverse complement strand
CTGGTCTGTTCCAGCAGAGCTCTTCTTATACTTTTATGTTCTTATCCTGTAATAATGGAGACTAATATGTTCATAGCATTTATTTGTTGATGAACACACAACAAAGAATTATCAATAAAGGATCTCCAGCTATAGTAGCACACAGTATGGGGAAAAAATAATACTATTGAAAGGTTGTTGTCTGAAGAAAGACAAGAAGCATTTAATTTGGCCCTGCTTATTTATTTCTAAATTATTATTTCACTCTTGCAAATGGTAATTGCTGAATAACTTTTATATAAACAGTTCTGTACATGTGAGATGTCTCCTGCCCCAAGGAAGTTCTGGATCATGCAGGAATTACACGTACTGCTCCCTGACCCCTTTCCCACAGTCTTTGTAGCCGGCAGCACACAAACTCACCCCCTCCCAATTGTTGGTGCATTGAAAAGGCTGTGCCCCACATCCCTTGTGTTGATTCTGAGCACCGGACTGCAATTCATTCGTCCTCTGCCATTTATGGTGCTTTTACTCCCAGAGACCTTCACTCATAGACAGGCTGATCTGCTTCCA
>NW_015246203.1:0-552 GCF_001447785.1 Gekko japonicus | reverse complement strand
ACACACTCACACTCACACACACACACACAAATACAATTTTTTTTTTTAGATTTTTCTGCAAATCTACAGGGTCTCCCAAATGTATAGAAAAATCTGTTTTGGGTAAGTTGTGGCCCCAATTAGATATCCGCAGACGGGGGCCACTCTTGGGAAATAGTATATAGATTGATGATGTTCCTGCCAGCTGATACCAGCCAAAAGACAAGCAGCTGCTTTTTGAACCAAGTAAAGTTTCAGGACATTCTGAAAGATGATTTTACATAGATTATATTAGAATAGTCCAGTCTTAAAGTTACCTGGTCATACTGCATGAAAGTTGGCAGCAAAGTCTCCATGTTCCAGTAGTGGAACATTTATGACTCTTCTAAGACCTGTTTTTCTTTGACCTGTGTGTACTGTCTAGTTTTCCTAAAGAACCGGTCTGCTCAGAATTTTGGTACAGACAGGTTCAGCATATGGCTAGTTATTGCAATCTATAAGGGTCTTGTGAGTACCAAGGGAGGCTGTGACATATAAAAGCTGATATTAATGATAACCATACCAATATCTTTT
>NW_015246202.1:0-552 GCF_001447785.1 Gekko japonicus | reverse complement strand
GTTTTTTCCCGGGCCTTCACATCTTCACATCTGGGCAGATACCAGAGCTGTGTTTTCATACACACACATTCAAAATAGCTTTTCATCAGGGCTGTCCTGGGAACTTACTGTTAAAGTTCCCAGTGGGCTGCTGCCCTGGAAAGCTACTGATGGCCAAGAGTACACAACTTCACTTGCTCCAGGAATGTTTTAACATCCTAACCTGACTCTGCTTTTGATCATGAGGTTTATAGGAATAATCGAGAATGGAAATCACTGCAAAACAATCTCCAAAGTGTGAAGAAACTGCTGCTTGGTCAGTAGTCCATCAAGCTTCTACTTGCCAGTAAACTGCGTCTCACGTAACAAGCACCATTAGCTATTGGCCTCAGCCTCCCTAATCTCTAATATGGAAATAACAGTTAGGGTTGCCAATTCTGGGTTCGGAAATATCTGAAGATTTGGGGAGATTTGCCTGTGGACGGACGGATTTGTGTGTGTGGGGGTTCCCCTTAGAATCTATGGTACATCATGGAGTCCACCTTCCAAAAGAGCCAGTTTCTCCAGGAGAAC
>NW_015246201.1:0-552 GCF_001447785.1 Gekko japonicus | reverse complement strand
TAAGGTAAAGGTTACAATGTTTCTTTCCCACTGAACTTAGATATATTCAATAAACAGTGCAACTATTCCAGCATTTGGGATATTTTGTTGCAACTTAACTTTTCTGTCCAGTTAGCTTTAAGCTTCTCTTTGCCTCAGCTTTACTCAGTCAGACTTTACTCAGTCCCATCTCTCAAAGCTCTCTTCTCACTTCCAGCTCCTAACTGCTGTTTCCAGCTCTCTCACACTAACACTCCATCAGCTCTGTCACTTTCAGGTAGAGGCAGAGCCCTAACCTGTCCATTACACTTACCTAAAGGTTGATAACTATGGTATTTTATAAAACTGCTTCCACTACAGAGTTGCAAAGGTGGTGAAACCTGCTAGAATTCCCATTTCTATACAGCTACTAAAAGTTCAAAATCCTTATTGAATTTGGCAGTTCTACCTGCCTTCCCAGTTCTACCTGCCTACAAGGTGAAGACTGGCAGAAAGATTTGTCTTGCTCAACACTGATTTTCAAGCGTCCTTGCATAAAGTGGGCATTTTGTAGTTGTTCAGTCGCACAGTCGA
>NW_015246200.1:0-553 GCF_001447785.1 Gekko japonicus | reverse complement strand
GTGGGAGAGCATCTGCTTCGCATGCAGAACATCTCAGGTTCAACCCCGGGCGTCTTCCATTAAAAGGTGATGTGAAAGACTGCAGCGCCGACGCCAGCCAGAGTAGACAAAACTGTCCTTGCCAGCCCAAGTTTCCAGCTCACTTTAAGACAGCTTCATGCACTAGATTTCCCAGGGGTCACAACTCAGAAGTGGGGAGAGCCAGATCTAGAACATGTGAAGCAGCAACCAGGGATGTCCCATTGCATAAATGCAGAGCCGCCGTGGGCTGGGAAGCGCCATCAAGCTGCACCCGACTTATGGCAATCCCTCTCTCCTGTAGCGGGCTCAAGGCAAGAGACATTCAGAGGTGGTTTGCCACTGCCTGCCTCTGTACAGCAACCCTAGACTTCCTCGGTGGTCTCCCATTCAAATGCTAATTAGGCCCAACCCCACTTATCTTCCAGAATCTGACAAAATCAAGCTAGCCTGGCCTATCAAGGGTGAGTCAGTGCAGCATAGTGGTTAACAATCTACCCTAGGGTCCCAGAGGCCTGGGTTCATAGAACCGTAA
>NW_015246199.1:0-552 GCF_001447785.1 Gekko japonicus | reverse complement strand
GATTTCAGTGAGGCTGACTACAGTGAATTAGCAAAGTCTTAAGGGTGTCTGACGTGGAGAACAATTATAGCTTTTTAAAAACTCATGTCGAACAGCTAGAAAGAGAGGCCTTGGAGTGATTTCTGACATAATTTGCTTTGTGCCATAGAACATTTGCAGGCATGCAGTAAGCCCATTTAGCCACATGGAAAAGGTAGCATTGAAAGTTAATATGTTTGCTCCCCAGTACTGGAGAAGTAGTATGCCTGCCTACCTTAACTTACTACTCGATCCGCAATTCATTAAGGAGTTCAGTGCATTTAAGCCTTCCAAAATCAGAATAAACATACTTCTGTACTTGATTGTGGCCCTAATGAGCAGGGCAATCTTGAACAGAGTTACTGGGCCTATTGACTTCAGTTGATCCAGGAGGATGAAAGTCTGCTTGGGATTGCACTGCTAAGCACCCCAGGCGACAAAGTGGTGACTCGGCTTTGCAACTCATACTCCAACATTAGATCAGCCTTTGGTCCTTTCTGCAGTTGACCTTAAATCCTAGTTCAACCCTGTCCC
>NW_015246198.1:0-552 GCF_001447785.1 Gekko japonicus | reverse complement strand
GAAAATGGTTACTTTTTAGCTGAAATATAGGTATCATTTCCGTGAAATGTCATAAATTACCAGCCTTTAGCTTAATCTGACATACTGGAAGAACATCTGTTGACTGACGTAATAGATGTTCTTATGGCACGTCAATCAACTCAAGTCATCTATCACTTTCCTATTATGAAGAGGAAGGAAGCCCCACCTTGTATGCATTACAAGGTGACTTTTTAATAGGACAGCTTGCAGTTTTCCCATGTATTCTGATGCTTATCTGGCAAGGGGTTTTGGAAGCGAAGAATCTGAGAGATTCCCCCCCCCTGTCATATTGTATCAGTGGATCATGCTTTCCTCACATCCACTGAAGTGTTAGTGGTGATCCCCGTTTTAGTTTCATACACAGCTGACAGTAGGGCCTTCTGAAATGCTTTATCTTTGTTTTATCTTTCACTGAACACAGTCAAGCTGTGAAAAGATAGATGGTAGCCTTTTGAAAATACAAGCAAGCCCTCTTCACTAGCTTGTTGGCCTTTGAAAGGAAGGTGTTCTTGATTTCATTCCCTTTCCCCC
>NW_015246197.1:0-552 GCF_001447785.1 Gekko japonicus | reverse complement strand
TTTTCAAGTTTTATAGCTGCACAACAGGCACAAATTCAACAGGCATAGTTCTCCCGCTGCCACAACTCCATGCTGGGTTTAAGTTGTTTGTACTGCTTTTACCATTGTTTTGCATCATGTGTTAACTGACCCAGAGGTTCATGAAATCTTTGTGTAATTAAACTAACTATGGATAGTGTGATTGTCTGCATATGGGCTACTCCACTAAATATGATTCATTGGTGTCTGTTAAACCAGAATACAAAAAAACCCCAAAAAAACATGGTGTGAAGATGATTTATTAACCACGGTTAGTCTTGACAATGGTTTTGTGTGCCTTATAAACACTTAATTCTGGTACTTCTCCCATTAGAAAGATGTTTGGCCAGAGCAAAGGTGATAAAACCAGAATTTGTTGAGGCAAATAAGGATTCAACAAACCATAGTCCAGATAAACCATGGATTTGCATTATGGGTTGGATCCAGTTACCTTTTTAAAACTCAGCCTCACCCAGTTCTCCTCATTACAGGGAGGGATCACCTTTTCTGATGTTTACTTTACAGAGTTATCAG
>NW_015246196.1:0-552 GCF_001447785.1 Gekko japonicus | reverse complement strand
GAGATGATGAATGTGGGTGAGTGCTAGGCATGTGCTGACTGTTAGGACATTAAGTGTTATTCTATCACCATTTCTACTAGATCATTTTTCAGTGAATGAGTACGGTGGGTCCTAGTGGGTCACGAATCCTGTGATAGCGGGTCCCAGCCTTGTGCAGTGTTATTGATTCGTGCATACTGATTTGTGTATGCACACCATATCAAGTAAATTGGACTTGTAGGTCACCGTACCAGAAGGTTGGGAACCACGGCTGTACAGCATCTTAGACATTGTCCTGGTGATGACCACGGGGTGAGGAAGTCAAAGCCGGCCTTCCTGGCTGGGAAATGTGGCAGGGTGGTTAAGAGGAAGGTGGAATTCAGAAGTAGTCCTCTTCCCAGCGTGTCCCAGCATTCTCCAACGTCAAGTGGGAAAGTCCTTCAAGAAAGGCCTTGGCTTTCCTTCTCGTTTCTCTTTTTTGCTTTCTGCATCGCCATCCCTCCTTCCTGAGCTACGATTTGGAAGACGAATTAAGAAGGCACCGGAGAGAACTCCAAGGCGAATGGAAGAGAG
>NW_015246195.1:0-552 GCF_001447785.1 Gekko japonicus | reverse complement strand
AGTCTGAGAAGACAATACTGACTTTGATGAGTCAAAGGTCTGATTCAGTGAAAGCTATCTTCATGTGAGGTGCTTGAACCTGAGGTGTTGAACCCACTTTTATGGTGCCCGTTGTGTGCACACAAACACCCCGCAGCCCCTCGTGGCTGTGGGCTTTCATGAAGGTGGTAAAAAAGCAGGCAGAGGAACTTTAGTTTCTGATCACACAACAGTGATCTGTAAAATACTGCACGGTGCAAGGATGGCTGTGGGAGCTGCTTCCTCTACTCTGCGGTCCATCTTAACAAAACACTTGGTCGGCTGCTTTGTATTGATCTCTCAGAGCGGCTAGACCCTGCCTGACTTCGGCTTCTGAGTTACTTGCTTGGTCACAGTCTAAGACCCAGGGCCTGCAATAAACTATGGGCCTGTCCCATATCTTCTCTGACAGTGCAATCACTGGTCCTAACAAGACCTTGCCATACCATCTCAGGTTCAGGTCCTCGTTCATCTTGCAACGTTATATATGCCGTCAAATGTCAGTAATGCCCTTCTGCTCTCTACATTGGACAA
>NW_015246194.1:0-552 GCF_001447785.1 Gekko japonicus | reverse complement strand
ATACTGGCTGATTTGTTTTCAGTTCCTTCTCTTTCAATTCTTCTTCTCTTCCAGGTGTGAATCTGGATACACAGGACAACATTGTGAAAAGACAGACTTTAGCATACTTTATGTTGTCCCTAGTCGGCAAAAGCTCACCCATGTCCTCATTGCAGCAATAATTGGAGCAGTCCAGATTGCCATTATTGTTGCCATTGTAATGTGCATAACCCGGTAAGTTGCTAGGAAAACCATGCTGGAGAATGACTTTGTCCTTGTTTCCACTTTATATTGCTATTGAAACCTTGGTACCTTGCCTCTTCACAGCCCAGTTTCCTATAGTTTCCAGTGTGGGCTTCAGAGTACAGTTAAGGGATTTAAAGGTTTGGGATGTGTTTGTGTTTGGAAGCTCCTACATTAGAACCGAGAGGATCCCTAAAGCCAGCAGTGTGGACCGCCTTGAGGGAGATTATCAACAAGAATTGATTCTGAAGTAAACCTATGCAGGAGTGCAGCCTCCATTTGCCAGAATTTGGCTGCTGGTTTCTAGCAGTGGAGGCTCTGCCCTCCTTC
>NW_015246193.1:0-552 GCF_001447785.1 Gekko japonicus | reverse complement strand
GACCCACAGGTTGAGAACCACTGTGCTAAGTGAACCTGTTGCAGCTAATGTAATTCCTAACACGAAAGCCAGCTGCTTCAGCACCCTTCTGGAAGGCCGAAATAGCTTCTACCCACTTCTGAGAGGCCAAAATAGCTCCCACTGAAGGAAACAGTTTCAGGTAGGACTGCATTCAGAACTCACAGCTGTTCGGCCACCCTGCTGATAGAGCTAGAGTTGAAAACAGGGCCACAGCTGTACTTCTGGAACAGCAGGTCAAGAAGAAATAGGCAACATAATAATCAGTTATTTATTGGATTCTAGGATGTTAAAGATAGGAACTAGTAATGAGTACCATTAGGATGTTCAAGTATTTTTTCCTACCATGACACTACCACCCTGAATAATCTACCTTTCAGGATTATTTTGAGAGGACAGCTGGAGGTTCATTAAAGAAGGGCAAAATGAAACATAATTTGACAGTTATTAAGGCTACTAAGAGAGTGCCTATCATTTCATCCCGCACTAGAACTAGCAATTTCCCCACATTACATTTTGAATGCCTGACAGTTT
>NW_015246192.1:0-552 GCF_001447785.1 Gekko japonicus | reverse complement strand
CGAGAGCCAATGAGATATGAGCATCTTTTATGCTGGCCAATCACAAAGCAGCACAGTCACCAATAACAGTCCCTTCCTTCCACCCCATTGGCTGCCTGATAAGCAATTCCCGGCAGACAGACCAATCACGGCCCTATCTTGGAAGGCACTCTGAGAAGGAGCGCTTGGTGCGGGGCCAGCCGGACGTCCTCCATCTTGACTTCGCTCTGGGGCTCGGGGCGAGTGCTAAACACGACCCTGGCGTGGTTCGGGATGCTGGGCTGGCTGAGGTTGAGACGGAAGGGCTGAGATTCCAAGTTCAGAACCACCAGAATGCCAGAGCAGGCGCCCGGGCGGAGAAAAGCAAAGACGCCCTCAGAGTGGTTGGCGAGGGGCACGGGGGTAAAGCCGGCACCCTGCAATGCGAGTGAATTGGCGTGGAGTGGCAGAAGGGAGTGGTAGAGGGCAGTAATGGGGTGCCCATTCGTGTCCGGCTTCTGCAAGAGAGAAAGGGACAGAGACTCACAAACGGAGGGGGAGGAAGGGGTTGCATCGCCAGGGAAATCTTTGACC
>NW_015246191.1:0-552 GCF_001447785.1 Gekko japonicus | reverse complement strand
TCCTTAGCATACAAATTATATATAAGAACGTTGCACGTTCATGTTTTCCAAGATATATATATTTTGTAATTTTCATCTTATTTTTTTGGCATAACATTTCAGCTTGAAGAGGCAAACTAATCTTTTGGTCCTGCTTATTACTGAAAGGATTTCTGATACTTGTCGCCGAGTCCTATCTCCCGCACGGCAGCGCAGGATAGCATCGGGTGCGGCACACTCAGTGCCAGCCTTCACAAGACTTCCATCTAATGCACTGCTCAATGTGGAGACAGGCCTTTAAGGCCTCTTTCATCCAGCACAAGTCACAAGGCCAGAGAAAAAGCCCCACTGCTACTACTACCAGCAACTGAGGTTAGCAACGGGGTGGGAGGGGGTTGACATCAGCAATTAAGGTGTTGCTGGTCAGGACGACTACTTTGCCTCATGCTGGATGCTGCTGCCTCCCTATATTCTACATGAGCCAACTGCACGGAGAAAACTGGGCTACGCACTAGTGAAACAAAACTCTTGATCTTTTGTCACGGTACTGCTTCAGAAAAGTACATATTTCTA
>NW_015246190.1:0-552 GCF_001447785.1 Gekko japonicus | reverse complement strand
TATGCTAATGAGCCCCTGACTAGAAACATCCATTGCACAGGAGAGAGAAAAAAGAGCATTAGTCTCAATCAACAGCATACATGTGCCACAACAGATGGAGGGAAAGGCACTTCTGGAAGACAGAGACTTTCTCTCAGCCATGCTTGCCTTAGGGCCAAACTACATGTCATATCTGCCATATGATTGGCATGGAAACTTGCAGCCATACAACAGCTGTGAGTTCCCTCTGGGAACTCAGTTTAGAAGCACTGCAGGAGCCTGATTCTGGTCAGGACAGTGGCATGGGGGGAGGAGAGGGTTCTGCCTTTCCCCACAACACAATTTTGGGTCAGAAAAACAGCATGGGGGAAGCCATGGTCCTGATCCGAATTGGACTTCTGCAGCAATTCTAAATTGAGTTCCTACATGGAACTCGCAGCTGGCGTCCTGCTGCAAATTACCGTGGTGATCATGTGGCAGATGTAGCATATAATCTGGCCCTCAGTCAGCCTTTTCAACAGGTGGATAAAGCCAGCAGAATACAATGTCCTGCCAGTTTGGTGTAGTGGTTAA
>NW_015246189.1:0-552 GCF_001447785.1 Gekko japonicus | reverse complement strand
GCTCAACCCCCAAATCTCCAGGAATTCCCTCCACCAGAGTTGGCAACCTGGAGTCAAGAATATTGCAAGTCTCCCCCGACACACGAATGCACTTCTGTGCATCTTATTACTCCCTGGAACTGTAAGAGAGGGTTTTCAGTGCAATCTGAACTCAAATAACACTTTTTCCCGGTAATGACTAACGTTCAGGGAGAGAGAAAAGAGAGTTTGTTGCTCCAGGCACTCCCGTTCGAGAGAAACAGAAGCAAATCCCAGTTCTCTCCTTTCAAGCAGTCGTCTCCTTGATGTGCAGGTCTTATTCTCCGCACTTCAGAAAGGGGTTGTTCTGTGGTTCTTAGGGGAACAGAGGAACAGTTCCTCCTCCATCACATGACGATGCTCAGACGGTTTGCCTTTTATCGGAAGCCCAATTAAGAGCGCGGGAAGGTGAGAACTTAACTTTGTGTCACTTGTGTCTCAGACTTCCTTGCAGATTTCAGGGTCAAGTTAATTAAGAACGAAGGAGGAAATGCGTTTCGGGAAGCTCCATTTGGAGCCAGTTTGGTGTAGTGG
>NW_015246188.1:0-552 GCF_001447785.1 Gekko japonicus | reverse complement strand
TTTTTTTTAAAAAAGGCAACTGACAACTTTCCGAATTAACAGCGGCAACTGCAAAGTTGCTTGAGAAACACTGAATATTGCCTACTGTGGCAAGCAAGTCAATTTAGGATGGCTGACACCTTGAGACTTGAGTGCTTAAAGGCCCACGTTCACTCTCCAAGGTGGCAGAAACGAGAAGGTAAATGGATTTTGTTTTGCCACAGAAGATGTAGGGCGGGGACAGCAGATGAAGTACGACGACTATCCAGATTGAGACAGTGAGGGCAAAAGGTCAGCCATCATCTTCCAGATGTTAATCCAAAACGGAGTCCAAGCAGACGGATGATCGCTAGCCTTCCACCAGCCTCCTGAGGATAGAACCCAGGCCGCCTTTCGCTACTTGCAGCGGAGTCTTCTCTTCTTTGTTCTCAATATAGATACTTGCTCCATGGGACACCAAGAGCTTGGCTTCCTCTGCTCTCTCTTCATCACAGGCTAAATGGCTGTAAACGAAACAGAGAATTACCAATTCTGCTGAAGACACAAAAGCCGGGCAGTTACAATTTGGCGGTC
>NW_015246187.1:0-552 GCF_001447785.1 Gekko japonicus | reverse complement strand
TTATTTACTTATTTTATACCCTGCCCTTCCCCCCAAGGGGACCCAAAGTAGCTTACACTGTTCTTTCCTCTTCCATCTCATCTTCTGTGGTTGCTAGGCTGAGGACTGTGACTGGCCAAAGGTCATGGAGCACTCTTCCAGGGCAAAGAGGGGAGATGAACCTGGTCGTCCCAGGTCCTAATCCAACACTCTAACCGCTGCACCACACAAATTCTCCACACTGTTAAGAGTTCAAGGTACATGACAGACAAATAAGTACCACTGTGCACTGGAAACCCCCTGACTGGGCCTTTCCTTTCTTACGGATGGCTCCTGACCCCCAGGGTCCAGACCCTGCAACAACCCCATATGCCGTTTTTCTCTCCATATCCACTCAGACAGTGCTATGACTACAGGACCTAGCAACCTGAGCTATACCTACAGGGTAATAGCACATTCATGTGCTCATCCTCCAGTGTAACCTATGCCATCATGCATCAAAAATGCTCTTCTGGCCACACAGGTCAAATCGGTCAGTGGTATTACAAAAAAGAATAAATGGACACATATCTC
>NW_015246186.1:0-552 GCF_001447785.1 Gekko japonicus | reverse complement strand
AAATGAGAAGACTCACAGTGTCAACGTGAGAAAACAAAAAAAGGCATATTTGTACCACCTAGTTAAAAATTCTCATAATCCTCAAATAGTGACAAACATGCATCCAAAGCTGTGCCTTGATGAGAATTCAAGAGAGAAGGAACGAAAGCAAAGGGTTGAGATAATTAACACATAAACAAAGGCCTGACAATTTCTGCTGTTTGTTGCTTCTTGCTTTGGTTTTCTCGTGTTTTAAATAGTGAATTGTGTTGAGAGTCTTGACATGCTGTATACAAATATAGTAAATAAATAATGGAGCTGTCATTATCATCATCTTTATTATTAGCTCCTTATTTCACGTGAAACAGTTTCCCGTTCATGAGTATCCAGAGCCATAACCTTGGGGAAGGGGTTGGTTCCCCTGGGGATATTCTAGATCCCTTCCCACAATTTTCAACTTTATTAGAAGCAAGTGTCCTGCCCTTTTATTTGTCTTGGTATTGTCAGAGTCTGGGGTCAGTTCAAGCTGAATTCCAGAGTCAGCGTCAAAGTTCAGTCCAAAGGTCAGTTACC
>NW_015246185.1:0-552 GCF_001447785.1 Gekko japonicus | reverse complement strand
TTTTTCTACAAAAAGAGCCCTGTATTAATTATATATAGAACTGTGAATTGGGATTAATAGTATTTTAAGGTTCTCTCCCTAATGGAGTGAGAGACATGGATCTTTCCCCACCTTCCCTCCAGCTGCCTGTTGTTTGTCCCAAGGATCCTCTCTGAGGACCGGTGGGCCCCACAAGTAAAACATGCCACAGGATGGTGGGGTGGGAGCAATGATGGGCAACCCGTGGCAGAACAGCCTCCATCTCCCTCCTCTGCTGATGTGAGCTGGGAGTGAGAGAGAAAGAAGAAGGGCTGACTTGCCTTAGTTTCCTCTTCATCGCTGCAGCCCCCTGGCCTGTGGCTCAGTTTGCTTCCAAGGGTCTCCTGCTCCTCAGAGAAAAGTTTGGGGACAAATGACAGGCTGCTTGAGGAAGGAGGGGAAGGAGGGAAAGATTTATTTGTTTTTATTTATTTACAAAATGCATACCCTGCCTTTCACATGGACACATGGGAGGCTGCCTTCTACTGAACCAGAGCCTTGGTCCATCATCAGTATTGTCTACTCTGACTGGCA
>NW_015246184.1:0-552 GCF_001447785.1 Gekko japonicus | reverse complement strand
CTTTGATGTCAGCATTGATTATGGGAAGGGGTGCGTTTTGTTTTTCATGTACCTTAACTGTTTGTGGTGTACTTCTTTTTTGGGAAGAAATGGCTAATAATAATAATACTTTTAAACGAATGAATCAATCAACCCTACAAATGTCTGGCTGGCTCAGCCATCCATCTTGGAGATTTCTGAATCAGTGTGGAAGAAGCATAACTTGGCTGGTTACAAACTGTGCTTGTCAGTCAGCCGTTATTAACACTGCCAGAGTTCTTCCCCTCCCTGCAGAGGTATTCGATAAGTTCCCTGGTGCTAAAGCATCAGTTGAACAAAGACCCCGACTTATCGATCATTTCCAACCTCTCTGGATCCAATTACTTCTCCGTTTTCTCTCGTAGTGCCGAGTTCTCGGACGGACAGGTCCGGGAAAAAAAATTCCTTGTGAAAAATCCATGAAGCTACAAGAGGGGAGGAGGGGGGGAAGCATTTATTATCTGAATGTTCCTGTTATTTAGGCCCGGACTTATTTATTTATCGGAAGATTTTACGACTCGCCTTTTCCCCGCA
>NW_015246183.1:0-552 GCF_001447785.1 Gekko japonicus | reverse complement strand
TGATGAAAAGGCTTTATAATATTCTGTGCTGAACCCATCAGGTCCGGGGGCTTTGTTATTTTTGAGTTGTTTAATTGCTTTTTCAATTTCTTGTTGGGAAACTTCAGATTCTAAAAGATCTATATGGTCTTGGGACAGCTTAGGTATTTGTAAATTAGTGTTAAGGAATGTTAAAATATCATTTACAGGTGGCTTAGAGGAAGTATATAATTTTGTGTAAAAATTTTCCATAATTCGGACTATATCTTGAGTTGAGTGATGCAATTTACCGTTTGCATCCTTTAGGCTAGTGATATGCCTTTCATCCTGTTTTTTTTTAATTCTCCACGATAGGTAGCGTAAATGTTTAGAATGGTTTTTTGCATTGGATTGGCATTTGTGAAAGTTTGTTTGCTGTATCCAAGAAGTGTCTAGCATTTCAAGTTGCTTTCTTGCATCGTTTAACCTTTGATATACTTTTTTGCTACATGTTCTTTTATGTATACTTTCAAGTTTTTGAATGGTATTTAGTAATTCTTGCCTATGTTTTTCTTTTTCTTTTTTACAGTATGC
>NW_015246182.1:0-552 GCF_001447785.1 Gekko japonicus | reverse complement strand
GCATTCAAGGCATGTGCTTTTCCCCATGGAGCTAGGATCACCTCAGTTTGTGGTACAATTCAGGATGCTGTTTCATGTATAAACTGACCCCTGAATATTGGTTATCTCTGCATCCAGAAACAAAGCCCAAACCCATACATGATATGTAGGCTTAATTTATCCTTTCCAACAAGGAGCGAAGATTCTCGGTATATATATCAGACCCCTTTGGGGTGAAGCAAGCAGGGTTGCGTTGCGTTTTCATTTGCTACTTATCTTTCCTCCTGTCCATTCAAATTGATGAAAATGAAGCCATGGCCCAGTTGGGCCTTTATAGACCATGCGATGTACATGCTGAGCAATGGACAATTCAGCATTTTCTACACGTCGACTCTCCTCTTCCTGTAACCACAAATGCCGCATAATTGAGCTCTGTGGGCGCAAATGTCGACGGCTTCAGAGCAGAATGTCTAGAATATTAATTTTGTCCATTAATAATAAACTGTCAGATGTTGCAACCTTAAGTTCAGCTGTATTCTGAAAAAAGACAGTGGAAACAGGAGGAAGGTTCTC
>NW_015246181.1:0-552 GCF_001447785.1 Gekko japonicus | reverse complement strand
TATTTAATTATTTCTCCTGTGCACCCCCCACCATCCCCAATGGGGAAAAACTCAGACCCTGCACAAGGCCCACACTCTCCCCTCTGCTGCAGCCCTCCAGCCTCCTCTGGTCGCTCCATTGCTGGCTCAGTGGCCTTGCTACTGTCTCCCTGCCCCGTCCCCTGGCCAGCTAGCTGCCTGCCTTCACATGCACATACCCCATCCCCACAGGCAGCATTCATCCAAACATTATTTAAAAGTGTTTTAAAATGCTGGGCAAAATTCTTCTGTCCTTAATGGCTTGTCAGGCTCGCCCTCTGAGGCAACCAGTTCACCTGCCCCTCACATTAAGGCCATCCCTGCTAAGAATGCGAGCTCTCTCACTATCATTTCCCATGAGAGAAGTAAGACTTTGCATCACACCAGACAACTCAATCATTCCAGGAAGTGATTGGGAGACTGCCAGGGAAGTGCTGATGAGGGGAGTGCCAAAGAAAGAAATGAAGAAGTCAGAGCCAGTCCTAGGTTAATATAATAATGGTGTGTCATCAAGTTAATTTAGGTATTTCTGGC
>NW_015246180.1:0-552 GCF_001447785.1 Gekko japonicus | reverse complement strand
CACGTAGAAAATGCAACAGAGTCCAAAAGTCCGCCAAGCTGACTACCTGTCCAAGGCAGCAAGTCAAGGGCTAATAGCCCTTAGGCTGTTTCCTTTGGCTCATGTCCAAGAGTTTGTGTCTCTGCCCCGTCCAGGCCAAATACCTACAGGAAGAGGAGACAGAAAAAAGTCAGCTTAAAGGAAATCCAGCTGGTGCTAGCTTGCTGCCAGAAAGCCAGCAGGGGGGAGTGAACCAAAATGAGACAAGACTTCTGGTGTTTAACATCCAAAAGGTCACCGAGCAGCTTTGAAACCAATTCTTGGAGGAGTGCCAACAGGAACTGGAGAATGTCCATCACTGATCATTCATCCCTAAGAGAGATGAGTTAAGTGTCTGGAGTCATCTGTATGGGGATGGGCTAGAACTTGACAGTGAGGATGAATCAGGAAATCTCTGCCCTTTTAGGAGCTCAAGGGGATGTGCACATGTCTGGGGCTCTTGGAGAATGAAACTAAGTGAAGGTTCTATATGCCAGTTGAAGCATCTGGGCTAAGAGAAGGCAAGAAGAGGAA
>NW_015246179.1:0-553 GCF_001447785.1 Gekko japonicus | reverse complement strand
CAGCTCTTATCAGAACTACGGCTTGCAACGGTGAAATAAAATCCTTTAACGCCGGCTCATCTATGCCTATAAGTATGCTTACATTTCTCCTTCCCCACCTCTTCCAGGTCCTCCTAGAAAAGTATAAGTACGTGGAGAACTTCTGCCTGATCGACGGCCGCCTCGTCATCTGCACAATTTCCTGCCTCTTCGCCATCGTGGCTTTAATATGGGATTACCTTCACCCCTTCCCCGAGTCGAAGCCGGTCCTCGCTTTCTGCGTCATCTCATATCCTTTCCCGGGAGCGTCCGCGGGCCTGTGTTTCGCTGGGGCCACTTCGGCTGGCTTTATTAGCCAGGTTGGGCCCGGTTGGTAGAGGAGGAATTGTCAAATTGGCCCTGCTTCTCAGCATCCCTTGCAAATTCCTGCCGCATGTGGAGAAGACAGTTGCCGTGAATGAACTTTTCTCCCCTCATCACTGTAATCTGGGGGTCCCCAACGTAGTGGCTGTGGGGCCCCCCCCAGGCCCACAGCTACTGTGGACGGGGGGCTTTTGGGGGCTCCGCCCTCTTT
>NW_015246178.1:0-552 GCF_001447785.1 Gekko japonicus | reverse complement strand
TCGCCATAAGTCAGCTGTGACTTGATTGCCTCCCCAAAAAAAGGTTTAAGAAGTTTGTGTGCATTTATCACAACCCAACAAAGGCCCTTTTTTTTTGAGGGCCCTGAATGAATATGTTAGTTTAAACAAAAATATCATTTGCAGATTATTTAGAAGGACAGCTGTCTTTTATTAGTTTCATCAAGCCTGCCAAGGAAATAATGCTTCGATTCTTCTAGACTGTGAGCTCATGGGACAATTCAAACATGCAGGAATAGGTGTAGTAGAATCTACTTGTGCGACTGTATCATATTACATGGGTATTGCCTGTTTGAAAGCACCGAACATAAAATCATGCTCTATATTAAAGCTTCTGCTCTGGGCAGAATTCTCAGAAACAGCATGAGAGGAATTAACATGGAACTGTGTGCGCGCGCACGTGTATGTGTTTGTCTTAAGGTGATCTGCCCCGTAGCCTGATTGATCTGACCGGTTTTTGGATAATAGGGGATTTCCTTGCTGATATGGTCAGTGCTCCTGACAGTGCCCTGGTTGACCTCTGGAATGAGGAAA
>NW_015246177.1:0-553 GCF_001447785.1 Gekko japonicus | reverse complement strand
TCCAGCAGGGCTCTTCTGATGTTCTGAACTCCCAGTGTATAAGTCTCAGACAAAAACAAAAATAAAAAGACAGAAAGGAGGCAACACAGTTCATCAGCAGGTAACTTTATTGCCCCCTGTCAAATGAGTAACCAGTATGGAAAACTGGGAACCGGTGAGCCGTTGCATCAGAAAAACGAAATAAAACCAGTCATTTTGCAGAAACCTAATGCGTAGATGCACAATTAAAGTTGCTTTGAATACAAATCATGTCCTTGCCACTTGGCTAGTCCAGAGAAGTGGATCAGCGAGAAGAAAGGGGTGTGGGCCTGCCCAAAGTGGGACCGGAAGCTCAGGACGGGGGGGGGGGGGGTTCCTCAGCAGAGCTGGGGGCAGCCGCTGTCTGACAAACTGGTCCACGGTGGGCAGTGGGCAGGCTGAGAGGAGGTGAGCAGGAAAGAGGGAAGAGGAAAGGGTGCATCCAGGAAGGAGAGCAAAACAGGGAGGAGAAACCCTACTCTGCCCCTAATGATTCCATGTGTTTTGGGGTGTGTGTGTGTGTGTCTTTAAATGT
>NW_015246176.1:0-552 GCF_001447785.1 Gekko japonicus | reverse complement strand
GGTGCTACTGGACTGTTACTCTTTTCTAAGGTTGCAGTTTAGTCAAATAATTAGATTACTCTGACTAAAAAGGCACCTTGGTTAATTGGTGGTAGAAGTTTAATTAACACCTAACCCAAGTAGTCACAAAGGCACTAGTGGCAGCCACCATCTTAGAAGAGGCAATTCTCCTTCTCTCTCACACCAGGGGGAATCCTCTTCTAAGATGGTGCCAACTGCAACATGTGTTAATTCACTTTACATTTTCAAATTACCAAGAAAATCAAAGTTAAGTTGTTTCTTTGATACTGCTCTCAGATACGTGATGTTACAAAAAGAGGAGCAATAATCTCAGATTTTCTCAGCCACAATATGAAAGACAGAGGATATAAAACACCCACTGTGTGGTAAAATACAGTATAGTATTTCAGAAAGATGATCAACTATCAAAAGTGAGGTCAGAAAAGGGGGTCCCCAATGTTGTTGATCTTCAGGACAGTTTTGGAATTTTGAAAATGGGGGAGTGGATGATATCACAAAACGACTGTGATAGACTGTCAAGGGTTAATGCCT
>NW_015246175.1:0-552 GCF_001447785.1 Gekko japonicus | reverse complement strand
CAGCAGCAGCTCCTCTGGGCCCTGTGTATTTATGCAAATGTTTAGTGTCCTGACTCCTGTATTCTCTGCCCACAATGTTGTCTGATACTAGTGAGGAAATCCACAGCCTAATGACGTCAGAAAGAAGCAACTTGATACAGGGCTGCCATTTTCAGTGGCAGCTCTTTGTTCTTTCTTTGTGTTTTATTTTAAAATGCTGGATCCTGCCCTTTCAGCTATGGTTTTTCAAGATGGCACTCGGTAGTTCTTCGCTAGTTTGAGCATCTCTGTCTATTTCTTGTTGAGGAATCCACTTTGAATTCAGTTAACACGCGCACAAGGAGCTTCTTCTATGTTGAATCAGTGCAGACTGTAGCCATTTCTTGGGTGCGCAAGGGTGTTTTTCTGGTGCTGTTAAAAAAAATTGAAAGAGGAAGTGAAACAGGAAGCCTTTTCAGTAGCTGCTTCTAACACTGATGCTGGTCACTAGGTTGTCTTAAAGTTGTAATTGTTTATCTTGACAATTGCGCTTTCGGTGGAAATTTAGTTTTGGAGGATGCCCCTAGCGTGCAG
>NW_015246174.1:0-552 GCF_001447785.1 Gekko japonicus | reverse complement strand
TTTGAGCTAGTTACTGGGTGCAGCCAATAATTGGGATCACCGCCTCCACGTGGCCCCGCTGGAAACTGAGTGCGCTCAGGCTAAGAGTGATTCCGCTGCTCCCACTTTTAACACCTTTTAAGCTTGCGCTGTTGGATTGTACTACATACCATATTGGTATGGCCAGTTGCAATCTTTGTAGCCCGCATTGCCCCTATTACTACGTATGGGGGACCACACTGCCTTTGTCGTGGACAGGCAGTGCCAATCCACGCCATTTATACCTCCGTAAGCTGACTACGAATAAGATCTCGGTAGGGTGCCAAACATCTGGCCCCGATGAAATCTATGAAAGAGAGACAATTATTACCGAATATGACAAACCACCACTGGAAGTGACATGTCCTATTTCTCTCCGTAAGGATGAGACTTATGTGATCAGGACAAACGAAGCCCCCAAAAAGGGAGTACCACCGGATATGACAAACCATGAAACAGATAGGATTAGTGTGAGGTATGGAATTAGTCCTAGTTTGGATAGTATAATACCACCGGAAGATCCCCTCGAGGAGG
>NW_015246173.1:0-552 GCF_001447785.1 Gekko japonicus | reverse complement strand
TATTGTTGAGCCCTGGCTGACCCACAACACATAATCAATGCAAATGTTTTATGGAAATTTAATATAAGGAGTCTTTAATGAAAAGGGGCAGAACTTCTTGGCAAGACAAGATCCTGTATCAATGGCTATTGTCAAACCACAGTTTTACTACATCAGCTATGGCAGATCTGAAAGACTCAGATATCTATATGTTAAGGTTAACACTCTGTTACAGAAGTGTTAGGACAAGACACCTCCAAGAAAAGGATTTTCATAACAAGTCAGCTTTCAGTTCTAAATGGAGCCCTACAGCTATAGCAACACTGCCCCTTTTCACATCATGATTTAAAAATAATTCCTGTGGAGCCTAATTAAACCAAGACATGGCATGCACTGATTTTTCAATTGTACAAATGGAAAACTTATTCCATATACTACAGTTTGTCAGAGCTCACATGAGCAAAGCAGAAGCTGTTCAACATTAGGGCCCCAAGTGTTTAATTGCTGGACTGGACTATTTCCTAGCAGGTGTCGTGCCACTATCACAGTGACCATAGTAACCACCAGTGTCAC
>NW_015246172.1:0-552 GCF_001447785.1 Gekko japonicus | reverse complement strand
TGAAGGAGAAATCCTATTAGAGTTTGCTCGGAATTAAGTCCGTGTCATTTGGTGTGGGTCTGACTCCCAGGAAACTGCCTTTAGGATCGCAGCCTCCAACGTATTGCGCCGCGCCGCTGAGGTTTTGTGTGTGTATGTTTGGCCGGAGTGCGGGGAGGAGAATCAAATTGCCGCACTGCTAGTTATTTAAAGACAGAAGAGCCGAGAAGCGGCGTTCAAAGACACTGTAAATATTTCATGGTGTTTACAGTACTTGAGTTTCATCATCATCATCATGGTACATCTGTGGCCAAAAGGGGGGGGGGGGAGGACCGTGCAATTCAAACCAGATTTTCTACCCCACATGTCGTTTCCAGGAGGAAATGGAGAAAGAAGAGCCGTTTACAGGACAACCCTGACAAATTTTCTGCATCCAATGAATTGCTCAAGGCCTAATGCAGGCAGGCCTCTCTCCTACACCAGCCCAAACCTAACTCCCCCTTGCAAGTGTCTTTCTTGCCCTGGGTCTGACTCCCCAGCATGTCTACAGAGTAGGGTTGCCAGCCTCCAGGT
>NW_015246171.1:0-552 GCF_001447785.1 Gekko japonicus | reverse complement strand
TTGAGTAGACAATAATGACTTTGATGGACGGATGGTCTAATTCTGTATAAGGCAGCTTCACGTGTTTGTGTGTTTGTATGATTATCTGCCTGCTGGCTTGAAGTCATGGATATGCCCCTAATGGGAAGAACGCCCTCCTTTTAGGGAATGGGGCCAGCCCCTTGAAGCCAAGGTGGCAGATCAGAAAAAAGGTGCAACAGGCAAAGAGGTTTGTGGATGAGACCTTCAGGAATTTCGTAGAAAGATCCAACTGCTATGGTTACAGCACTTCTGCTGGTATGGAGAATGAGGGGTTTGATGACTCCTGGGTAAGGGGGACATCCCAGAAGTGGGTGATTGCTTGACTAGAAATATAGCTGGGTTTGTAATGGATCTAATGACTACATAATGACTTGTCTTCCTGGTATGAAATTCATGAATGCCATGTGCTGTACAGTACAGAGAAAAAGTCAGTGATTGTGATGCACACTAGTACTAATATATTTGGGAAGTGTACACAGGAGACCTTGAAAGCTAAATGTAGGCTGCTGCTGCTTCTCCTCCTCCTCCTCC
>NW_015246170.1:0-552 GCF_001447785.1 Gekko japonicus | reverse complement strand
CCCCCCCCCGGTATAACTTAAGGACCGCACTCTTGATCAATAGTGAAGTGCCTCTCCTCAGTCCTCACTGCTCACCATCACCATTAAGGTTCTTAAGATATTACAAGGCAGACACAGCTGATAACAGGAGCTACCCCTGCAGGCTGCAAAGGCTGGTCTTGTTTACTGTCAGTTGTACAGAAAGACCTCACAGGGGCACACAGAAGAAAGAACAGTGCCACCTGCCTATTGTCTTGCTATGTCGGAGAAGAATGGTTATCTCTTGGACATAATCAAAAAGAGGACAGCACAGGATCTCCCAACAAACTGAGCAGTGGTTGTAGTTGCATTTGCATCAGCTGATGAGAAAAGCTATCGCTGATGTGTGTACAGTGAATAAGCCATACAGTGAACACCAATATTTCTATGTCAAAACTGCTTCCACATTCTCACTAACTGAGGCCATAGGATATCATTCATTGGGATGTAGACAATGGAGCAAAAGCAAAACTCCATTGAATTTTGTTCCATGGGACTAGCTTCCCTGTAAATATATAGTAGGATCTTGCACAT
>NW_015246169.1:0-552 GCF_001447785.1 Gekko japonicus | reverse complement strand
AGTCACCATGACTTCCAGGCTGGCAAACATATACACACATCCACATCCACACAAAATATTCACCAACAACAACAACACAAGAATACAATGATAAAATCATGGGAGAGCAACAAGTTGAGTAGAATATTGTCTTAATGTGGATAGTAACTGAATGAACAAAGTGATAATACTCCAGGTCAAACACCTCACATAGGATGGCCCTTTGCTTTGCATTCCTCTTCAAGAGATTTCTGGTTTTTATCTTGGATAACTCATGAACTTGGTGATATGTAATTTACTGTGCTTTTTTATTTTCCACATTTTAATGATTATGGACAAGGTTCTGAGGGATTAAGAAAACGTTTTTATTGACTTCTGGAATATTTCATCAAATCAATTTTATAAAAGATATGTAGTAAGTTAATCAAAACCATCACAAGGGATATATGCAGATGATTTGATTAATAGTTGTGAATTTGAATGTTAGGGCTACCTGGCTGTTTGCTAGGAGGCTTAAAACTCTGGCTTACTGTATCATTTGTCTAAAGGTGATGAATCCTATTGCAGGCAAAA
>NW_015246168.1:0-552 GCF_001447785.1 Gekko japonicus | reverse complement strand
TCTTTTTTCTCTCGCTGCTTTTAAAAACCTATAAAATCTGCCCTGGCCATGCTACCAAAATGTGCTGCCATGTGCGAAGAGCATTTGGCCACGATCCTCAACATGCTCAAAATTTTGCAGGAGAAAAAAATGGAATACTCAGCCTGTCTTTTTCTGTCAATAAAAACAAAAATCAAAGCACATTTCTCCAAGGAATCATTGAAAAGATATAGGAGCGAGAGCTTTAAAGAGGAGCATAAAAATGTGTTTAAAAATAAATAAAGCCAAGACACTGCATGATGTATTCTTTCTTCTAAAAGCTCACACCGGTAAACAAAAGGATTTTGAAACGTATGAAAGTACCCCCTGCTCCTAACCACAATGTCGGTAGTCTTAGCACACAATAGAAAGGAAAAAAACATTGCAGGTCAAAATCAGCTCCAGCACAAAGCATTTTATACAGGTGATTGCCTCACTGGAGGAAATTTTGGACTTTGTTGTTTGTCATTATAAGAGCAAGGCTACATAGGTTTGCCAGCCCAGCCTGACAACCAGGGGTGGGGGGTTGGGGTG
>NW_015246167.1:0-552 GCF_001447785.1 Gekko japonicus | reverse complement strand
GTGCCCAGAAATTGGTTGTGCAAGATCTTACACAAGCGGAAACAGACGTGTGGATACAATAAATTTGAATTAGTGCAAGTGGCTACCACACTTTTTTCTTGTTTTTCTGTTTTTGCAAGAGCTCTAGCACGAGTGGAAGTGTAATGCTAGATTGAGCCTCTGGTGTTTCTGCAACTGTTTATAGCACTTAACATGCCCCTCCCCCATATGAAGTATTGGTACAAAATGTGAGGAATGATTCCTCAAGTAAATCTCCAATAATAATAATTGGCAGTAGGTTAGGAGCACGCACAAAAAAACATTTCTTTACTCATCACACATTAATTTGTTTAGTTCATTTTTAACTTTAGTTCATTACCACAAGATGTAGTGGTGAACTCTAACTTAGATACTTTAAAAACAATTATACAAAACTCATGAAAGAGACACTGATCAGTGGCCATTAGTCATGAGTGCTGCAGGGGTACCTCTAGACACACAGGCATTCTATCTCTAACGAACAGTTGTAGACCTCTTTTGAACTTTCTGGAGGCATCTGGCTGTCTGCTAGCT
>NW_015246166.1:0-552 GCF_001447785.1 Gekko japonicus | reverse complement strand
AAAGTATTAGGATACAAAAAAAGATAATCTTTTCATGGAGGATAAAACAAAATGACTAACAAGTTTATTTCCATTTTGGAAGGAGAAAAAGATTCAGTGTGACAATTTGTTAAACTGAACTTGATCTCTAAGTGATTACTTCATCTGGATAGAAGGATGCTTGCACTTCCTCCAACCTGATCATATAAAATATTAAATTATACAGCATTGCTAAGTGTACTGTGCATAGAATTTTGCATCAAAATTAAGTTAGGGAATTTTTGGCTTGCTGAAAATTGATGCAGTTCTTCACCCAGTTACATAAGCAAGTTCACAACTGTCACTTGGATTCAGTCATGCATAACTAGACACAGGATTCTGCCAATACTGCACTTTAACTGCTGCAATTTTCTAGTAGGGTACCCATGTTAGTCTGTTGCAGCAAATTACCAAAAAAAGCCAGTGAACTGTGGCACCCTAAAGATCAAGTCTATACAATAGATCCTCAACATTTACAAGGGATACATGTAAAAACAGGCAGGATAGGGCCTGCAAGTCGGAGCTCTTCCACCG
>NW_015246165.1:0-552 GCF_001447785.1 Gekko japonicus | reverse complement strand
TGGGATAACAATGAATAAATAGATAAATAGGTCAACATTGTCTACTCAGCACACATGTATATCCAACTAATATGATGTTAAGGTAAATTTTTTCTGCAAAGACGGTACAAGACCTAATTAAGCAGAGGTGGAACCCATTCATTCAGGCTAAGGTTATCATCCCTAAAACCCAACTGGAGAGAAGGACCCAACTGGAAGAACAGAGGGAGCAAAATACACATTGCAGGGACTCTATAGTTAAGCGGTCAAGCCAGTGCACTGGTGTAGAAGGTCCCTGGTTCAACTCTTGTCATCTCTAGTTGGTCAAGACCTCCACCTGAGACTTTGGAAATACACAGGCAACAGATCATACTAGTGTATGTAGACCAGTAGTTTTCTCCATATAAACCAATTCCATATACTCTTATGTTGTTTGCATATAGAAATCTTTCACGAACTCAAAAACCGTATTCTCTAGGGCGAGCCAACAGTAACCCCAGCTCCCTAACCTTCTCCACTTCCACCAAAATCATCTGCTCAATTTCTGCCCAGTTGGTGTCCCTCACCTAGGGT
>NW_015246164.1:0-552 GCF_001447785.1 Gekko japonicus | reverse complement strand
TACCCACAAGCCCCAGTCATACCACTGATCAGAAGCACAGAGTGGAGCTATGGATTCAAATTGATTACTGTTTTGGAGCCAACAACACCTGGGTCAGGCTTTCAGGATCGCAAACTGCGATTTCCTTTGTCTCTCAGATTATATACACCTTCTTCCTCGCAGGTAGTTTGGTGGAAGTGGATTAATATGCATCCCCTCCAATGAGAGAAATTAAGTGGCCTGACTGAGGGAAACATATTCTCTTTAGACATCTAACAGAGAAATTTAACTGTGCTTATCTCAGTGACGAAGCTTCCATTCAGCTGAGAACACGCCAGGTGGAACAGGGTTTTTTCACTGCTCCATTCAGTGTACATTCTGAAGATGATTAACCAGTTGGATATACAAACTGATTTACAATGTAACCCCTGGATCAGTTAAGTGGATGGAGTTCTGTGTTTCAGCCAGTTTAATTCAATATTGAATTAATAACTACACAAAGTAGTTAGTCATAGTTTGCCAGCTCAAGTGGGCTGTGGGTTCTTGCTATTTGTTTCACTGCAAACAAAACTG
>NW_015246163.1:0-552 GCF_001447785.1 Gekko japonicus | reverse complement strand
CAGGCCCCACCTGGAAGTTGGCAGCTCTAACAAATACTCATATAACAGTAATCCACTTTCGTCTCTTTTATTATTTCAACTGGCAATCCTAAATCATGATCCACCCATAGGAGTGTTACAGGCCACCTACAGAGATGGTGGATTCGGTATTTTGCATCATGGACTCTCAAAGCTTTTAGTTTATGAGGAAGGGATGACAATATTACAGCTATCACATTTTTATCTTACCCTTCTTTCAAGGTGGTTGGCAAGATTTTCCATGGTATTTCATCATTACAACAACCTTGTTGTGTAGGTTAGGCTGAGAGAGAAGGTGAGATTCACGGCTAAGGGACAGACCAGGTATGTTCCGGGAATTCCACATCTGGCACTCCCAGTGATTTTTTTTTAAACTCAGTTTTCAGACTAATTCTTGTCAGTCAGCTCCAAAAGCTCATATGTTTTGTCTCTCTTTCCCCTTTTTTAGACATTTAGTTTTTAAAGAGAAGGTTATAAAACAAAACAACATTTTACAGAAATCAGGAGAAAATTTGGTGGAAAACACAAGCCTGG
>NW_015246162.1:0-552 GCF_001447785.1 Gekko japonicus | reverse complement strand
GGCACCAACTATATTGGGGGGAAAGTTTTGTTGTTGTTGCTTTTTAATATTGCAGAGAACATTTCTTGAAAATGAAAATTTTAGCTCAGCCCTAGATACTAGAACTGTTGTAGTAAACTTGATCCATGCGATCCCATTCGCTGCTTTTTCCAATGTTGTCCATGAACCATTATATTACACCACCTGTAAAGATTTAAAATCCACATTGAGGCACTAGCAGCAATCCACTGCTCGCATATGAATATCTATTGGGCAATATCCAGTTAGTTACTACTTGTATTTTAAATACTATTCAAGAGTCTACCTGCAAACACGGACTGTGGGGCATGCGTGTCTTGCGATTCATCTACTGAGCAAAGCATTAAAGCATAATAAAAACAAGCGAGGCAATGAGCCAATTAAAACTGTTGTGCACATTTCACTTTAATTAGGCATTTATGAGCAGTGTCTCTGATCCGATCTTCCCAACATGTGTGACATGGTGACCTACATCCGTTTCTTAGGAGAAGGCACACAAGCTTTAGACAATGAGGAAATAACTTGTCTTGAATT
>NW_015246161.1:0-552 GCF_001447785.1 Gekko japonicus | reverse complement strand
TTTTCTACAAAAAAAGCCCTGCATGAAGCAGCACTTAATATCCGCTTGTAGTCTACAGTAATAAGTGGGGAACCTACAAGAAAGTGTGAGGAAGTGGAAGTCCTACTCTATCTTCAGTGGCTGGCTTCCTGCCATCATGGCCACCACCTCCTCACCAAAGTCTCCATGTGGCATTTGAGGTTGTTATGGCAACCCAAAGCGGCACCTGAACTCCAACAGTTTCTTCTTTTGCTACATTTGTGTATGGGCAGATGCTGTCGATTAAGTTGGCCAGCACAGAGGGTACCTAAATTATTAAACAATAAAGCAGTCAGTGACAGGTCAAGCCCCATTGTGCACATTTGGGTATTAACTAGGGGGTCAGGCTTTACTGTTAGGCATACTGGTAAACCACAACCAAAAACTGATTGGCTGTAATGCCACAGTTTTTCCCACTCCTTTCCCTGCTCTCAGTTATATTTCACACTTGGATATTCATTTCATGCACGTAAACTAACATCTACCTAACTCTCTGAGATATATGGATTCCGGCCCACTATAAGGCATCTCCTA
>NW_015246160.1:0-553 GCF_001447785.1 Gekko japonicus | reverse complement strand
GAGTCTGCACACTTAACCACTACACCTGACTGGCTAACAGTCCAATCCTGCTAGGGAGCGAGCAAAGCGATTGCTGCCATTGTTGTTCCTAAGTCTCAGACTGAGACAGACTCTCTTGGGGCGGATGGCAGTCTCTTCCTCGCCTTTGTAACAAGTCCTCTGTGTAATAACCTGAAGTTAACGCCCACGTCTCTTGTTTGTTTGGCCTCCATTCTTTTTTATTTCCTTCTCTTCTCGGTTTGGTGTGTTTGACTACCTTTCATTTCCCGCGGCAGTCTTTCTGATTTCTTTTTGTCTGACTTTCTCACCCAGGATCTTTACCGCTATAATGCCCATGGTAGCTGCCGGATTGATACCCGATGATCCCACATTACAGCCAATAAGAAGACTTGTGTCCCTTGTAGGATTTTTAAACATTTTGTTCTCCTTTTTTTTTGTAGCTTTCGTAGAGTCCCCCCACCCCCAATTTGGTGCATGGTATGCTTTGGTGCGATATTTTAACCTTTGCTGCTGGTTACATTCTCATTGGCTGATTGTGGGATCATGTGCCTTT
>NW_015246159.1:0-552 GCF_001447785.1 Gekko japonicus | reverse complement strand
TTTCTCTCTCTTTTAGACCCTTCATAGGTCGGTGAAGACTGTCTCAAAGATATTTGCCACGGAAGCTGCATTCCTAATGAGCCAGTTCCTACGTGCAGGGAACTGTTTTTTGTTTTAATGCAGAGAATTTTTTCTGGCATGTGCACACCTGAAATAGTAATGTCCGTCCCTCCATTCCAGTGCCTCAAGACACTACAACCTTCGTTCTACTACTACATAGGTAGACCTGGCCTTAATAACAAAGTAACCAGTTAACAAACTGGTAACGTTTTGTAATACAATTGCCCTAAATTAGCTAGGGAGATGTATGCACAGAAGCAAGTTCCCATGTGACCGGCCAGCCTAGATACAATGCAGATCTGGATGCCTATTCGCACTGCAATGCTTGGCTAAACCCCCTCTGAACTGCATGGATGCATCTTTTTATGAAGAAAGGCTGTACGTCCGAATAAACATATATGTTTAGAATCCATATATAGTTGTTGTCAAATGTTCTAATCATTGCCTATATGCTCTCTTGCTCCAGTCTTTAAATAGCCTCTTGTAAAAGAA
>NW_015246158.1:0-552 GCF_001447785.1 Gekko japonicus | reverse complement strand
CCCCACTCAGTCACAAAGCTTCATGGGTGACCAGGGCCTGGTGATTCTCTCTCACCCTGGCCTACCTCTCAGGGTTGTCATAAGGAAGAAATGGAGGAAGGGAGAAGCATATATGCTACTCTGAGCTCCTTGGAGAAGACAAACACAGTATGAACAAAACAAAGCCAACAGTGAAAAAACCAAGAACTCAACTGGAAAAATATAAATGAACCCAAGAAGAACTGAACCAGGGAATATTGGCTCCTTCCTGAGTTTGAACACTCCCTGGCTGACTGTTTCGTCCTTGTCAGAAATTTGTTGACTGCTAAATAAATGTGAAATTTTCCTTGGTCAATTCACATCCGCATCCCCCTCAGCCACAATTTCCCAAGTGCAAATGATCTACCTCACAGGGCTGTACTGAGAATCAACCAAAGGAAGACTGACCGTGCAATCCTGTGCAGAGTTCTTCAGCTTAAGTCTGTACAGGATTGCACTGTAAGACTTGCTGCTGCTTCTTTCCACAGCATGGGGGAGGGGGCAATGCAGAGTTTGGACACCATCTTCCCACCC
>NW_015246157.1:0-552 GCF_001447785.1 Gekko japonicus | reverse complement strand
ACCACTGAGAAAACCCTGTCTCTGGTTGCTAGCTGCCACAGGTCAAAAGGTGGAGGCCTCTTGTGTAGATTGAAGTTGTTTTTACTGAAAGCTTTAGATAATTACAAATAGTGTCCTGTTGTTTGCCATTTTGTTTTTTTCCTGGCTTCTAGTACCCTATAACATGCTACTTTCCCAGTTTCACTTCCCCTTCATGATCTCATCATATGATTTACATGCTTCCCATTGCCCCTGTTATTGATTAGAGTATTCTTTCATTCCTTCTCCATATGGCCCTTTAAGTACTCCTAGCAGTGAGAATTTTCATCCACACTGCTTCAGGGTTTCGTTTCCTTGGAATGAGAGAACAGTGGAGAGTTACACTGTCTTTGTACTTGTTTTATGTACAAATATAGAGGCAGACCCTCCTAGAAGCAAGTAGGCTCATAAAAACAGGTCCCCAGAGAGCAAATTGTACAATTAACTCCTGCTAGAAGGTCTCAGTTCTGTGGATTCAAACTGCACATAGCTTGTTTCCCAAACACATGCCGTAGAGTGTATATTTCTGCTGCC
>NW_015246156.1:0-552 GCF_001447785.1 Gekko japonicus | reverse complement strand
GTCACTCAGGAGTACCTGAGAGTCTTCTTGAGTAAACAGAGTACAACTTTACTGGGAACAAGCCCAGCAAAGAAGGCAAGGCAGACCAGAGTCCTCTACAGCAGCTTGCTTGTCCACCACGCCCAAAGCCATCAGTACAATCTGGGCTGGAAACGATCCAGTTTCTGGTACTCTGGAACGATAACAAAATATGAAACAAAACATGAATATTACAAATGGGCTTGTTGGGCAGCTCCTATCCTCTTTCATGAACCTGAGTACAAGATTAGCTTATCTCTAATAACCAGGGAACCTTTTCTGCTCCGAATGAGACTGAGACGGATTATTCCATCCCCTGTCACACTCACAACCCCATCCATTACCACATAATCAGAAACATTCCATGACCACATAAACATTCAGGGACAGCGGTGGCACCAAATGGCCTTCAAAACCCTTCCTGTTCTTTGGCTCTTACTGTTTTCCATCTTCTCGTTATTTATCTAGCTCAGGAGTCCCCAACGTGGTGCTCGTGGGCGCCATGTCGCTTGCAGACTCCTTTTATGGTGCCTG
>NW_015246155.1:0-552 GCF_001447785.1 Gekko japonicus | reverse complement strand
GTCCAGAAATAAATATCCAGGCAGCTCCTCGGCTGTTGTGCCGCTCCTCCCTCAGAATGGCTGGATGAGGAGAGAGCTTCCAGCTCTTCAGAGACAGCCCCGCTCTATTCTCTTCCTCCCACAGACCTTCATCAAGACCCCACCCTTTCTCTCCAACGGAGATCTGTAGCGGCTGACATCGTTCTCTCCTCCATTTTAGCCTCACCACAACCCTGTGAGGTAGACGGGCAGGAGGGTGCGTGTGACTAGGCCAGAAAGCTTCCGTGGCAGAGTGGGGATTCAAACCAGGGTCTTCCTAATCTTAGTCTGACACTCTCAGCACTACACCACGCTGGAACAAACTCAGCCATCGGAAACGCACCGATAAAAACTCATGCAGAGCTTTGGTTCTCAGTGGTTTTTATTTTAAGGCATTTCAACTGCCTTTCCCATGGGAACATCCTTACCCAGGGGTCCCCAACATCCTCACCCAGGGGTCCCCTTGGGTCCCATGGTACCCGCCAACACCTTTCCTGGTGCTAACCAAGTTTTTTTTAGAAAGTGAGTTTAGCC
>NW_015246154.1:0-552 GCF_001447785.1 Gekko japonicus | reverse complement strand
TAGGGAAAGGACACTAAATTCCTTTAAAGAGACACTGAAATGCTTTTTCCAGACAAGAGAGCACAACATTTTTGGCAAGCAGTGCTATATTATTTCTAAAGCAGTCTGAAAACTCTCTGAAAGCGTGGGTGAATAAGCTGTTGACTGCCTTTATCAAATCCAGAGAATAAGATCTGTGATTGAGTTCTTTGATTCACCCTTGTCAAATCCAATTATTTTACATAAACCAAAAAGGAAGACTAGCACCTTGGATGTACTGCTTTGTGCTGAGGTTGCCATAGTCTTTCTCCATTTTCCCTGAGGTAATACCATTTTTCTTTTTCTCAGGTCTCTGACATACAACTCGTGAATTATGCCTTCACATCCTTTGGCAAATCACTAATCAAGAAGCAGAAGCTTCATCCTGATACATTTGTTCAGCTTGCGCTCCAGCTGGCCCATTATAAACTTCATGGACAGTAAGAAAAAGTTTATTACCTGGGCAAAAGCTGAGCATGCAGGATCAGATACATATACAGTGTGGTCCTAAGCAGAATTGCACCCTTCTAAGTC
>NW_015246153.1:0-552 GCF_001447785.1 Gekko japonicus | reverse complement strand
GAGCGACTTAACAGGCCCCAACTCAAGCAACAGGTTCTACTAAATGACATGTCAAAGACGTGGGGAACCCACCACTGGGATTCCAATCTCTGTGGTGCGTGCGACACCCAGACCAGCTACAAGCCTTCCTTCCGCAGTGAGAAACAGCCCAGCTTCTCCTAACAAGGCTAAAGACGAGCTGTCAGGCGGCATGCATGTAGATCACATTAAAAATTGCATATGGAGCAAATTGCCATGGCCCACTCACGCCAGCCCCGGTTCCCAGAAAATGTAAATCAACAGGGCCCCCCTGGTAGAGCATGAAATCAATGGAGTGACACCGATTTAGAGCAATGGAAGAAATGGACTGCTGGCTCTGACAGGACAACTTGGGGCATAAAGCACCATTCAGTCTAAGCGAGGAACATAAAACTACAGCCCTCTGTATTTCACAGATTACGTTTTTATTACAGCCGCGCGGGCTAAGCAAATGGGTGATAGACAAAGTAAATGTGGTGAGTTTAATCTCCATAAACAGGGAGCGTGGGGAGGGATTTTATTTTGATTTTTTTT
>NW_015246152.1:0-552 GCF_001447785.1 Gekko japonicus | reverse complement strand
TAGTGCAGAATCACCCAGTGTTTGCTTGTTTGTTTGTTTTTCTCTCTCTCTCTTAAATATTCAAAAGGCCCTCTTGCACAGCTCAAATTGCTTAACTAGAAGCTGTTAACAGAATTGTTGGCCTGGTCTATTTTAATGCTTGTAAAACCCAGTATTTCTCCATCTCTAGTCCCCATCAGGCCCTAGTTCATAGGGGAGATTGTGCCCTTTGGGGTCTAGCCACACCAAGAACAATTGCCAAGCCTCTTTCAATGGTATGATGGAGAGGAGGGGAGGAAATATTTTGTGATAACTCCTACTTGAATCTGGAGCTTCAAGTTTAAATAATCTTCTCTGTCAGAAAATTGGTCCTAATCCAAAATCATATACTGAGTTCCTGTCAATGAGAGCTCACCAGAGTGCCACTAAAGTTGCTACTGAAACTCAGTGCAGCTTCTGAAATAACCCACAATACAACTGAAGGTGAGCTTATGTTGGAAGAGAACATAAAAGAATCATATAAATTGGGATTCAGGGTCAAATGTGCTTCCACTAATGGATTACAGATCTGAT
>NW_015246151.1:0-552 GCF_001447785.1 Gekko japonicus | reverse complement strand
TAAATAAATAAATAAATAAATAAAGGTAGCTTTAATTATTTTTATTAGACATAAAAATAGAAGGCACAGTAGCTAAGAAGGGACAGTAGCTAAGAGCATTCTTGAGTTTTCTTCTCAGCTCTGAGAGGGGAGATGGAGAGAATGTCGGAATGGTGCATGGGACTCCAACGTTCTAATGGCACCTCTAAGGCCCAAACTACATGTTATGGGAAATTCATGAGCGCTGCTGATCCATGTAGTAATTCAGCACTGAAAATGTGTGTAAAGTGATGTCATCATGTTTACACTTCTCCACAAGGGGCAACTAGTGAAGCAGGGGAAAGGCCGAGATGATGTCCTGTTGCATACATTTTCTAAAGACCACATTACTGAAGAGATGCAGTAGGACACTTGGGTCAAAATCTCCCGCAACATGTCACTGAGGCCCCAAGGAGAAGAGAGTCTGCTCCAGCATTTCCAAAACTTCTGTTAGCCAAGGCACATTCTTTATCTGAATTAAAATTGGAGGAATGCTTTACTTTTACACACCCAAAAGGCTGACTTTTAGAGTAT
>NW_015246150.1:0-552 GCF_001447785.1 Gekko japonicus | reverse complement strand
GACATAAGCCACTTTGGGTTCCCATTGGGGGGAAAAGATGGGATATAAACAAAGTAAACAAATAAATATTCAAGGAACAGGATATTTTTTCTCCAGGCCTGTTGGCAACTTCATTTCTGTAGCTCCGTGCCGGCATCAAAGGAACCCGCACCTGTTGCTTTTACTATCATTCCACTCTATGATTCCCCCCAAAACTGATCTGGTTTTCCACGCCTGCCCTTCAAAGCGTCACTGGTGGCAGGCCCCATCCAAAGGTCTTCAGGGCACGGGAAATCGGGACACGCATTTATGCTTCCCTTTCTTTCTTTATGAAGCCATATGACCCAGCGCAGGAAACACGTCTAATGAAGGAATGTCCTCAGCTTTCACAGGAAATTATTTTAATTTTATGCCATTTTCTGTTACTTTTTATGGCCACGGATCTGACCTCCTGCGCTCTCGGCTAATCTTTCAGCAGCAAGGTCGGCAGAGCGGAGGGGGTCTCTTGGTCAAGGAGATGCCAGGGTATTAGAAGCCCTTAATAAGGAACAGAGAAAGCTTGGAGGTAGCTTT
>NW_015246149.1:0-552 GCF_001447785.1 Gekko japonicus | reverse complement strand
GAACCTTTACCTTTACTTGAAGTCATTAATTCCTTAAACTGCAGCTCTTGGTTAGGAATCAGGGGAAGGGGGGGAGTCTTCCTTGTTGCCCCTGGGCTGATGTTTCCTTGCAGTGCAATTAATGCAGCAGAGGAGGAGGAGGTCCAGATCTGGATGCAGAGCTGCAATTGTCACTCTTCTGCATTACATTATATTAACTGAGATGTACAATTAGATGTTGCCCAAGCAACAGGGAGGCATTCCATCTCCTCTCTGGACACCTATTCCTTAAAAAAAAAAATTCTGCCAAAGAAAAAAATAACGACTCCATGGGGAGGGCTTGTTTCTGGATGTTCATGAAATGGACCACTGTTTCAGTTTCACTCCAGTTTTTCTCCTGGCCCTTCCACCCATCTGGATTTCCCACCAAACGTGTATCACCCAGCAGGGAGCTGGCTCTCATGACTGCATGACTCTGGAGTTCCAGCAGGGGGCAGTCTTGGTGATTTTGGCACCCTGGGCAAAAGTCAAAGATGGACATGGTGGGTGGGGTGACTTCAGGGCAGCAGCTGA
>NW_015246148.1:0-552 GCF_001447785.1 Gekko japonicus | reverse complement strand
AAATATTGCTATAGCTGTCAAAGATCACATATTGCTGTATGTGTCCTAGATCTGCTTGAAAAATAGGTATAAAGCCCATCTCTTCTGATAACATGTTCTTCAAAGTAATGAAATGTTATGCCAAGCTTGGGAATGGCGGATGATCATACGGAAGGGTCTTGTTCTGTGAAGTAGGCCCACCAAAATGCAGAATCATCTACCCGTAAGTCCACTGTTCTTCTGAAAAAGTACAAAGTTGCCATCAGTTGTGATGCAAAATAGAACTCTGGAGCTTCTAGTCACATAAAAGGTCTGTCAGGAGGATTATAAGGCAAACAACAAGAATTTTAATAAGATTAATAAAACATCTCCAGGAGACGAGGGTGGTCTCGCCATCTCTATTTTTAAGTCTTCAAGGAACTGAAGACCTTGTAGGTGAAAGACTGGGCAAGCACTTTATTAAGTTAAATGTCTTGTTGATGTATGATAGATTCTTAACTTCCTCTATGCTGGACATAAAATAGCACTATTCACCATTTTGATGGATGGATCATTTCTAACATTTTGCTCTTG
>NW_015246147.1:0-552 GCF_001447785.1 Gekko japonicus | reverse complement strand
GTTCCTGCCCAGAAATAGCCCTGGTAACAGCCTGGAAGAAGGGGATTGGCCCATCGTCCGTACTCTGAGGCCTGCAGAAGTCTTCTGTTTTTCTCTCGTTTCTTCCTAAGGTGGGCCACGGGCCAAGAGAAAACCTCTGAGGGAGCAGTGGAACACCAGTCCTGGTCCTGGGATGCTCATAAAGACAGCGGGGGAGGAGTTATTTTTGTCTCAAGAGGCAAAGTGCTGATTCTTGTCTTTCTTTCCCCCAATGTCTTCTTTTCGCATTCTCCCCCACCCACCGCCAGCACCCTTTTCTAAGAGACACGCTAACAGTTTAGTGTGCTCGGAGGCACAGGGCGTTAGCGCGATATAAATATTTACTATTGCTACTAATAGCCTGGCAAATACACTATCGAAAAGATCAAGGGTGACTCACAGCAAGTTACTATCTGCTGCGAATACACCAGCTTGGCTATGAGTGACAAATGTTCTTATTTTTAGCTTGAAGAAAGAGAGAGTGATAATTTACTTGGCAGGGAAGAAAGAAGGCTGTGATAGGCATGTTTTTTT
>NW_015246146.1:0-553 GCF_001447785.1 Gekko japonicus | reverse complement strand
CAAAGCCATAAGTGTGGTTATCAGAGTCCTTGTTACAAAGCTCAGGGAAGTGGGAAGTCCTGGAAAATATCAACTTGAATGTCAAGCAATCGTATTTGTGTCTCTCCCAGAAAATGAAAAAAGCAGAGATAAAGGAGGCGGCAGGATTTTGCTTAATGAAAGGAGAAAGATTTAGGTTATGAAAGCTTCCGTGGTGCTATGCCCTCCGTAGGAAGCACCCCATAAAAGGTGAACCCTACAGCTCCTACATGTTATTTGAGAGATGTGATGAGATATAGGCTTCCTGAATGGCTGGTTGAAAGTAAGCAGAAACACACCATAGCAGGGGACTGAAAACTGTGAAGGATTCAAAGGAAATGCCAGATTGACTTTTGAAAATGACATAATAGAAAAAAGTAGCAAGGAGGGGAAAGTTCTACTTCTTCAGTTGCACAATGAATTGTTAAAAGATACTTAAAAGGACTTCCGTTATTTAGATATTTTTTTAAAAAAAACACATTTTCCCCTTTGATAAATCTTTAGTGCTTTCTTATAAGGAAGGAGTTACTTAGGC
>NW_015246145.1:0-552 GCF_001447785.1 Gekko japonicus | reverse complement strand
CTTCTCGCCTGTCGATGGGATTCCACACATCCCTCTGTTCATTTCATGCATACGTATTTCAGTCTTGGGCACGCATGTGGCCAAACATCACCCTCATTCACACACCCAGCGTTTCTCCACTTCAGCGGCACCCCCAGGGTCTCGCATCCACCAGCCGCACCGGCCCTGACGAGTCCCTCCTTCGTAAAGTTCGCGGGCCTACAAGTGATTCTCACTCTTCGACGGCGTCTCCCGGTCCGCACGCCCAGCGTGTTACAAAATGCGAGGTAGGCACACAACTTTGGCCCTCATGCTTTGGGCACAAACACGGCTCGCTTTTCACTTGCCGGGAGCCGCTGACGGCTCCATTCGTCAGGGAGGGCCCGGAGCTTTCGCTTCTTTTTCCCTTGTGGGATTCTGGGCTGGGGACATTCCGGAGCACGAATGCTGGAAGTTGCTGGCGCGCCCCAACCCCCCCATCGACAGGACAGAAAAGTGCCAGGCGTGTGTGCCGCCCTGCAAAGGTGCTCGATTGGAAAAGAGTCACTTGTGAGTGGGCACTAAAAGAGCCAG
>NW_015246144.1:0-553 GCF_001447785.1 Gekko japonicus | reverse complement strand
CTTGCTGGGCTTGGAGCAGACAGCATCCTACCTCCACAGCCACGTGTTCTGCACATCCACAGAATCACAGTGGAAGCCCAGCCCTCCTTCTGGAAGCAGCATTTTATTTTGCTAGAAAATGCCTTTTTTCACACGAAGCTTGCAATGGAGGATTAGGGGGTTTTTTTCAACAGAATTAAGCCTCTTATGTAAGTTTATTAATTCCAGTCTGCCCAAGGACAGCTTTATGCTGAGCTATTACACTGGCGTCAATCAGACACCCCCTCCCTCCAGGAACATTAAATGTTCAGCTTTGATACATTCCTTTAGGTTGCTGGCATCCTTGACTGAGGCCTCCCCTCCTGCTTCCCTTCCTTTTCCCCTGTTTGGAATGGGAGGGATAGAAAGGAGTGGCTTATTCTGTTCTTGCACAGAAGGTGACGTGGGCAATAATGCTTCCATATGCAAGCAGCAGCCCCCCGCCTCTGCTATTACTTATACCCAGGGATTATGTACACAAGTGCTGTCAAGCGGTAATCAACTTCCAGTAACCCCAGCAAGGGGCTTTCAAGGC
>NW_015246143.1:0-553 GCF_001447785.1 Gekko japonicus | reverse complement strand
TTTTTTCTCACCTATCCTTCGAAACATGTTTTCAAAGCCTGCCAACTCATGGCTTTGGTCGGGATCACCCTATCATGCAGGCTGCCATATCATCCTACTTGTGATACTCCAATGTCAAGTTCCTGCGAATTAGCTTGCCTAACTCCCAACACTAGGGCAAAGATCACCATTAGTTTCGCAAAGTCTTCATTTGCTTCTTCTTGAAACACTGACTGTACTACAACTTCTAGCACAAGGATTTCACTGACTGAGGACTCATGCCTGCACATAACATTTACCCTGCTTTCACTATTGTGTCACACTGTAATTTCAGCTGGTGATTCCACAAAAGGAAGGTTATGTTGTGGCAAAGTATAATTCATTGCCAGCACTGCACAGTAGACTGGGTCGACAGCAATTTTATGACACCTACAGCTGTCTCAAGGAAGGGTATCCATGTACAAGTGAATGTTTCACAGATACGTGAACTGCAGAGCTTGGATGAGTTACAGAGATACAGGTAATCCATCAAGGAAAGGCATGCACAGGTGTCCCCAGAATGGCTCAGATCTTC
>NW_015246142.1:0-553 GCF_001447785.1 Gekko japonicus | reverse complement strand
GGAACCTTTACCTTTACCTTTAAAGCAAGGGTGTTCCATGCTAGTTACCGCCAAGAAGGTCTGCTTTTGTTGGTGACCCCAGAGTGGGTAAATAATGTTCCACTTCCTCTTATTACACATTTTCCAAAAATGCCTGTGCACAGCCGCATTCCGCTGACACAAATTTTAATATGTTTCAGGTAGGTGCTAAATAAAAGACATTGCCTTTCATCTGCATTTTCATTTAATGCTAATACAGGCACTTGTCAGTAGACGCAAAAGTTAAAGGAGACAAGAGTTTATTTTTATACCTTACCGCACAGTTACCGGAGGTTTTCCTTAGATCACTGCTCTGTGTGTGTGTGTGGGGGAGCTTTTCCCCTTTCCCTTGAAATGCTTTAGACAGATTTTCCTCCCCCCCCTTTCAAAATAATTTTAGACCATCTCTGACATTTCAATACCAACTTAAAGGCAGGCACATACAATCTCTTTTTGAATGCATCGGCTCAATGTAAAAACAAAACAAAACCCAAGCCAAAATAATGATGGAATCATCATCTTTTCAAGGTTGATG
>NW_015246141.1:0-553 GCF_001447785.1 Gekko japonicus | reverse complement strand
CCCCCGTCCCTCAGCAAGGGGGTCGCCTGCAGAGCCGGGACAGACTGCTAATGGCCACAACAACGAGGATGACCTCTGAAAGCAGGCCTGGGCTCCCTTCCAACTTGTGGGCCATCCCTTTGTTCTTTGGACTGCAGTCTCTACGGTCCACTGACATATTTTCTATTTAAAAGCACCCTCGGGGTCACTTGACATGTAACTACTTTGTGCTCAGTTATCCTGCGTATTCACTGGCAGTTCAGAAGAGTCTTGCAAAGTCAGAGAGAAGTCCATCTTATTGCCCATTCTTTGGTGGATGCAGCCAGCAGGTCTGGTAGAAACTGGACCTTTGTCTACAGTGGACCATGCCCTACTTTCTGTCCGCTCCTGCTCTAAAAGCTAGACTTGAGGGAAATGCTGGACTCTGTCACTGTATTTACAGAGAATCATTCGGGCAAAATTAAGTGAAGGAAATACTCGTGACTAGAGATTCACGGCTGCCGAATTTGTAAGCCCAAAGAGAAGGCTGTACCAATAAGTAGAACAAGAAAAGACAAAGAAGGGGTTGGCGCAG
>NW_015246140.1:0-553 GCF_001447785.1 Gekko japonicus | reverse complement strand
TTTTTTTTCAATTTTTTGTGTTCATTTGTTTCATGAGAATTTGCTAGGGAATGTGTGTGAGTAGTCTTATCTGTGCAGCCTCAAGGAATGGAGAGCTTTTGGCTCCTCAGTGTCCTGGCTGGGTTCAGCTAGCCCCCCTTGGCTTTTCAGTGGATGGCTCTCTTTGTGGCTTCCCTGAGATTTTCTTCTGGTGTTGGACAAATGTGCACATCCTCTCCTTATGGAGCAAGTGGGAATTGTTAGGCCCCCAAGAAATGTCTGTCTCTTTAAAGAGAAGCATCTCTGCTCCTGTCCTTGTGGATTTTATTTATTTATTATTAATCACATTTTGTTGGAAGCTACTTTTTGACCCAGGCTCTGCTTTGCTCTCTTAGTTGTCCCTGTGTTGGTTCTCTTGAATCAGACTTGGGATACTTTCTTTGGAGGTTCTTGATAGCTTTTGGTAGTCCTGGTAGAAGCGAGGGGTCACAGAATAGTGCAAGCTGAAAACAGACTCCTGGTAAGTTGTCACTAGCAAGAAATAATCGTTTATAAGGAACCTGATAGTTAAACC
>NW_015246139.1:0-553 GCF_001447785.1 Gekko japonicus | reverse complement strand
GGTGGTACCCATCAATGGGCCTCCTGGCATTGACTGGCTTCTTCAGCAAAGCATCTCTTCCCAGAGCAAGCAGCCAGTCCCAGCTTTCCACAAGCCGATCAGAGCAGGAAGTGCTCCAGAAATAAAGACAACCATCAAAACGTTACAATTCACTTTCCTCAGCAATATTTGGTTCCACAGACAGCGATTGGCTTGGTGCTTTTCTCGGACTGTCACATGCCGCCCTGACAATTTCTCTCAAACAGAGTTATGTTCCTTACTGCGTATGGTGGTTCCTTTCTCACTAAATCAAATATAGCAAGGGTTGTATTGTTGAAACAGCAGCACCAGTAAAACAGAGAGCACTTGGCACAAGGGCCACGATTCCCACTGTGGTGTCTGTGGGTGCCCTGGTGCCCGTTAGGGTTGCCAGGCCTTTACCTGCAACCCCCAGGAGATTTCTGGGGTGGGGCCTGGGAAAGGGGTGTGTCTGATCAGGAAGACAGATGTCACTTCTGGATGACACTACTGGACTCCCCAAATCTCACCAGAGACTAAGGGGGAATTCTAGAGT
>NW_015246138.1:0-553 GCF_001447785.1 Gekko japonicus | reverse complement strand
AATCCACAATACACACAGTCTCTCTATACAAGTGGATGAGAAACTTCTCTACCATTTATGCTTTATAGAATTTACGCTTTAGAGATCATCTACAGAATTGTGGCTGAATTGCGGACACGTCACGTGTGCAAGATTGGTCATCCGTCTAAGGTTCCCAAACTTATTTAGCATACGGCCAAAAGGCTACTTTAGGTAGGTTCTGGACTCACATCACAGGTTCTGGATGTCACATCATTCCAGACAGGCAGCTGTGTAAGTCCGTAGAAGCAAAACAGAAATCCAAGTGGCACCTGAAGGACTAAGAAAACTGAGCCACAGCTCTCGTTATCGGTTGCCCTGCCGTGTGCAGCCATCTCAGGACGCTTTTTATACACGACCAAAAGGAGGTCGGGGGGAATGTTACAGAGCTGTTGCAAAATCAAGTCTGTGGTCCTATGCAGTTAACATGGGAGTGAATCCCATTGAACTCACTGGGGCGTACTGACTGAGCAAGCATGCATGCCATGTGTCTGCGAACAGCGCCAGGATTGGCTTCCGCGTCCCACGTGCATGA
>NW_015246137.1:0-553 GCF_001447785.1 Gekko japonicus | reverse complement strand
GGGGGGGGGAACCCACCCCTAAATCAATGTGTTGAATTATCAAATAACAGAATTAGTGATTGTTCTGTGATTTAATTAACTCCGTTTCATCCCCGCGCGGGGCCATCTGGTACCGTTTTTGAGAGATGCAGGAACCGACTTGCCTGTCTTTGTTGCGCATCCTTCGTAGACGTCATTTGCATTTTGACGAGTCCATTTCTTCCTCTCCCCTTTCAGGCAAAGGCTCGCTTTACCGGGGAAGTCAACAAAACACTAAAAAGAATGTCTGAAGCGGGACTATAAATGGCTGCTATTATTATTGCTCTTCTTCCCGGAGCTATTTTTTTATTGTTATTTTTTTTTTTAAGGCTGTATGCAAAAACCAAACAAGCGCATCTTCTGTTCACGAACAATAATTCCTTTTCAGAACTCTTCAAGAGAAGTTTCCTATCACCTAACGTCCCCTCAAATAAAATACTCTTCCGTTGATTCGTTTCGCACATTCGGCTCCTGTGAGTCATGACGTGACTGCCTCCGAAAGTGGTGGCAGCTATAAGCATAGGCAGCTTCAAGA
>NW_015246136.1:0-553 GCF_001447785.1 Gekko japonicus | reverse complement strand
ATCACTCTAGCAACTCATTTTTTAATTAAACCCTCTGGTGTGTGTGAATGTTGAGGGAATGACAGCCAAAGGTGCTTTGACTTATCTTTCAAAAAAGATCATACCAAATCAGGTTTATGAACAATCACAATGAAATTGGTGGTGGTGGTGGTGGGCAGAACCAATGAAGGATGACATCATGCAATTGCTTCCAAAGCAGTGCTGCAGTAGCTAACACTGAGCAAAACGTTCATTTGGAAATAGCCCAAGTCTGAGATCCTTCTTAGTACACCAAAGTGGATATCATGGGCCATGATCCACACAGTATATTTAAAAGCCCCCCACCCTCTCCTCTCCAACGTTTAAAAAATAGCTTTTGTTCTAGTATTGGGGTTCTTCCAAATGATGTCACATACGCATTTTCCCTTTAAAGCTTCCTGATTATTTAAACAAATATGATAATATAAATAAATGTGGTCTGTGTGTCTGTATTTAAGGACCAGAAATCTTCCTGCTCTCTGTCACAGCACCTGCTCCCATAGCTAGCATGATCTAGTGCAGTGGTGGCGAACCT
>NW_015246135.1:0-553 GCF_001447785.1 Gekko japonicus | reverse complement strand
CGATCCACTCCATCACCTCCTCATCGGGTCTACCTGTTGACCTTTTTATTATTTCTGCTCAACACCTGAAGTGCCCACCACCCAGTTCTTAAAGTAATCTACCCATCTTCTAGAGGTTTGTTTGTTACCAGAGAACAGGGTCGAATCGCCATCCCAATTGCCCTCTATCCCCTTGTTGGCGACTGGCCCAATTATATCCTTTCCCTCTCCCTCCTCCCTTAACAGCAATAGCCCCTCGTTTTGGTCTGGGGTTCCATCCCCCAAGACCCCTTCCTTGATAGCCTGATGTGGTTCCTCGGCAGTAGTCGGGAGGGAAAGGGTAGCGCCCTCCTGACAAGAACACTCCCCATACTCCAGTGACTACAGGTGGATTGTACTGAGCCCTCAAACAAATATGGCAAGTTAATCACTTTGTTTTAAAGACTAGTGTCAAAAAAGTGTCACGATCTAGCCCCTCCATTTTCAGAGGGTAGAATGTGTTCGTTCTCTCCCTGAACACAGTCAGCTCTCCTGCTAGGTGGTTGCCTCAGATGGTGGATTGGGGGGGGGGGCT
>NW_015246134.1:0-553 GCF_001447785.1 Gekko japonicus | reverse complement strand
TTTAAGTTCTAAATTCAAGCTGAAGATTGATTTTAGGGCAGCATTACCTGGCCTGGTGAGCAGTCATGTGATAAAAAGCTTGACATGTTCAGGGAGATTAAGGAAACATCTAACATTTTGTAAAGCAATATGTTTGTTAAACGGCTCATTACATGACATCTGCAGTCTCAATACTGTGATGTGAAAGGCAAAAATAAACCACCACATTAATTTCCAAATCTTATAACAATTTTATGCATCAAACCTGAGCATGAAAAATAACATTTATAACACTACAACAGATGCAATCATTTATGTATAAGTTTGCCCAGCATCTTGTTACATGTTCTTTAAATACTAATTCTATTTTAACAGGTGAGTAAATGCTGCCACAAAATGGTGTTTGCCCATTATATTTTTAAATAGTGTTGAGATCCTGTAATTGCTTTGTACAAACCTTCTACAAGATCTATTTCCAAACCCAAATCCAAATAGTACTAAGAAGATTTTAGAAGAAAATGTGTAGGCATTAAAATCAGTTACCTAATTTTGTACTATATCCCTTAAATTCAAT
>NW_015246133.1:0-553 GCF_001447785.1 Gekko japonicus | reverse complement strand
AAAAAAATCTCTAATCACATTTCATATGCTTACCTGGTCTCCCCGGAACTGATCAGGTAACTTCCAGTAAAATGGCTCTGTATTCAAATGTTGCCGGACTGTTGCCGCATCCATCAAAATATCAGGAGACTGGGAAAACACACCTTCACTGGTTCCAGTGAAGTTACTTTGAGAGACTACATACAAAACATTCTGCTCTGGAGTTAGTGTTACCTGCAATACCAAAGTAAGCCATCCCACATTATAAAATGTACTACATATTTTATATTTTCCAAATTCAGCAAGATTTCAATTAATTTCTTTGCAAGTAATATTTGGGAGTGGTTTTATAAAGTGTTTTATATTCCTAGATAAGTATAATGTAGGTTTCGTGAAGGTGGATGGTTGTTCTTTTGTGCACAGTTTTCTGTCCACTTTTCTGTTTCCCTGCAAGACAGTGTTTCAGACAGGGAGAGTGGCAAGGTCAAGACGGGAAAAACGAGATAAGCTTTTACACACAAACCTCACAAAAGGTGTTGTAGAATGGTGGGATTTGTGCTATGACTCTACCGTT
>NW_015246132.1:0-553 GCF_001447785.1 Gekko japonicus | reverse complement strand
CCATGTTGAGAATTAGATATCTTGATAATGCACAGGCTGTATTATACAGTCACTCTTTTCAGAGAACATATGTAGGTAAAAGAACTAGCGTAGAAAGAGCAGGAACAAAGGAGCTGTTTTCACCCTTCATCTGCTTGTGATCCCCAGGATGTGAGCATGGCTCCAACCAATAGGGAAGTTGGCTTTTTCAAATGAACCTGATCATGGGATTTAGCCAGTGCATTTACACTTTGTACATGCTGTGCTCATGTTCTGGCAGTTGCATATAGCTGATGGCAGGGCCAATATGCTTGTTCCTCCTCCCCTTTCAGTTTGTATCATCACCCAGGATAGGTCATACACAAATTGGAAACCTGTTAATGTTGGCCTCTCAGTGCAGGCACATGTGAAAAATGCATGATAATCACATGGGTGATTTTATACATGACTGCATAATGGACAACCACCTAATATAAGTGGGTCTGAATCAGGCTAGTGGTCAACCAAGTCCAATATTTTTTTCTTCCCCCTACTGGTAGCAGTCCAGGATCTTTGTGTCTTGTTCTTTTCTAAA
>NW_015246131.1:0-553 GCF_001447785.1 Gekko japonicus | reverse complement strand
GTTCAACACCCCTAAACACTACACCACAATGGGGATAGGCCTAGTGAACCAAGGGAACTTTTGAAATTTGGTTGCCTCCCTACATGGGGCCATCAGGGTGTCTGCTGTGCTTGCTTCCCTCACCACTGTTCCTCTGATATATTCTCCCCATCCATGCAAATAGGGATAAGCAGATGTCCCCAGTTCCATTCCTTTCCTGTTCTGGAATTTCAATCTATGCTGTGTTCCACACTTCTTTAATTCCAGTTGACCTATGTACATTTCTAAAATTACTCTGGGACTTGAAATATGCATCCCGAAGAACTTGCAGTCAAAGTCTGGATCGCACATGAGGATCAGGAATGCAGATTCCCTGCTATAAAAGCTACCCTTTCTCCTGAAGAATTTACACTTGGCCGATTTCCCCATACGCCCTGATGGAGACAGTGTAATTCAACCAAAGTGTTACAGAGGGGATGTAGGCATTGTTTCTATGGGGAGTTATTTGATTTGATTTATTTTGGCAGAGGAAAAATGGTAACACCCTGCATCCACCTCAAAAAGTGCTGTTGAG
>NW_015246130.1:0-553 GCF_001447785.1 Gekko japonicus | reverse complement strand
AGGGAACCAGTTGCTCACAGGCCAGATATAAGCCCTGCAGGGTGCAGAGACAGTCCACGGGCCATACTTTTGACACCCTTGAACTAGCTGAACCTGGAAGTGACATCATTGGGCTTGCAACAACTCCCCCCCCCCACATACACACACTGTATTCCCATCCCCATGCTCCCACTGGTTGCCAAGCCTGGCCTGGCAACCCGAGCAGCGGCGGATTCTGTCAGAAAGTGTGGACTTCTAAGTAACATGTTGTGAGGTGCACTATTGTGTTGGCCATTGTCAGGATGGTTCTGTAGAGTAACAAAGTTCAAGGCAATTTCACCAATAATGTATTCCAACGAAGCGGGGAATATAGTGCAGGCTAGGCCATTTTCCAGTTTCCCATAGTCAGATCCTTACAGATAGGCCACAGCATCAGGCCTCAGATTTCTGGTTCATACCTCAGGTTCAAACATTCCCTGCACGTGCCCTGATAGTTTAATTTTCCACTGTGTTACTGTCTTCTGTCTATTTATCAGATGCTATGCATTCTCCCTCTTCCAATACCTTCCTGACC
>NW_015246129.1:0-553 GCF_001447785.1 Gekko japonicus | reverse complement strand
TAAGGAACCAACTTCAGCCTCCTCTTTCAGGTCTGGGTGAGGGCAAGATCATTTTAAATAACCCAGCATTAAACACCCAAAACTGCAGTTCATGTTCAGTGCCAGTGTAGGAGGCACTCAGAGATACAGGTGCAGCTGCTCTGAAACAAGGGAAAGAACTGCTGCTGGTCAACCCTGCTACTTTCTCCAGGAATAACTATGGGACACTTACAAGAGATGCACCTTAAAACTGCTAAAAGAAAATGGCTATTTAAAATGTGCGCAGTTAACCCCTGGGCAGTTAGGCAAACCGTTTGGGGAAATTAGCAGAGGAGTTCAGCATACCTGCAATTAAGGAGACGAAGCGCTTAGGGTCATTGGCAACAGCCGTAATTATGGAGATGCCTCACCCAGCGACCTGTTGCTCTGCCTTAGGTCGCAGGGAGAAGGAAGCGGCTCAACTGCGAGCGATGGCGACCCTGTTTCATCAGGATACGAACCCAGCGCTGCTTTTAATAACGAAAACATCCCATTAACTTAGATCGGATGGAAGAGACTGGGATATTACACGCAG
>NW_015246128.1:0-553 GCF_001447785.1 Gekko japonicus | reverse complement strand
CCAGTTTAAGCCCATCAAAAACAATGGTTTTGGACGGCAGTAAATCTGCATACGGTTGCACTGTGTGTGGGCATGAGGCAGAAAAAAGCACCCACGTGACAGACCTGTAAGTATATACTGAGGTGTGATGGAATGTAACATTAATAATGTGGGCTCTGCAGCTCACCTATGGCATTTATAGATATGTTAGACATGCAGGGCGTGAAGGCATCCTAACCGAATTTTTCCCAATTTCTGGCAAGAGCTACTCTTCTTTTCTATAGCCTTGAACAGGCCAGCCACACTGAAGAGCTGTACAGTTTACTGTTAGAATGAGTTATGAAAGGTCGATCATCTGCCAAGCAAGCTCTCAGCACAAAGAACAATGCCCCACAGTTGTTTCAATACCCAGGAAAAAGCCCACTGTGGAAACAGTATCTATCAGAGCATGCTCAGAATAACACCCCATGTCTGTAGAGATTTAGTAAAATCTGGTGTTGCCTCATGTAACACCATCTATGTAAGCCAGCCACACCCTGTAACTCCCTGTCAGGTTCAATAGAGCAGTTGCAGT
>NW_015246127.1:0-553 GCF_001447785.1 Gekko japonicus | reverse complement strand
TTCACATGTCTGTGATCTTTAGGCATGTTAGTACTAATAACAGAATGCCTGTAAACGTATAAATGTTCTTCTTGAGGGAAGAAATGGACTTTTGATTCTTTGATAGTGACTGGTGGGACATAAGATATGGAAGGCTGAGAATCACTGCATTAGAAGATGAAAATATGAAAATCAAATGATACCATGCATTGTAAACTGTCAATGTCTATTGAGGCAATATACTTGTTTCAGCTGTGGATCTGGCCTACTTTAAATTGCTTGTGTTAAGGGCACCAAATTGAGACCTTACATTTAAAACAGATACATCATGAACAACAAGAATACAACATCTAACATAGTTCCATTAATGCATATTTATTCTGGCATATTTTTGTGCAATACACTTCCAATTAAATTAAATGATTAATATTCTGTCATCTTAGCAGAGATGAACTATACCCTTTGCTATTTTTCTGTTCTCTAAACCAGAAGTTTTATAATTAATTAATGGTAATGGAATATATATTGTTTGCACTTATTATGTGACAAACTGAGATGTTCAAATGATAAGTAA
>NW_015246126.1:0-553 GCF_001447785.1 Gekko japonicus | reverse complement strand
AGCCACCACCTGGAGATTGGCAAATCTAAGGTCAGGGCCAAGGCAGATTATAGAATTATAAAACAATGGAATTAAGTTGTCAAAACTAACTGCGGGGTGAGCAAGCCATGATTTACAAACTCCAAATGAGAGTTAATAGCGATGCCTGAATGCAGCCCTAGCATAGATGCAGTTGTTGACCATAAGGCCGTCAACCCATCAAGCCACAATTCTGTACGACAGGCAGAGATTTAACAGGAGGTGCACAGGACTGAACACGAGGACCTCCTGCATGCAAGGCAAGCGCTCCAGCACTGAGCTGTACCTGCCTGCTTTGTTTGCTGTTCTTTGGGGTACCACTACCAATGTGAGAGTTCCATCTAATCTTCCTTGTTAACATTCTATATGTGAAGGCATGACTTCCTCACCAGTTCCTCAGTGCTTTGTGCACGCTCGTTTTAAGACTTGGCCTGGGCTTTCCCTTTTAAGTTTGGCTGAGGCTCTCTAAAGCAGTTGGAAAGAGGAAGTGCCCTGACACAAGAAGTGCCTTGACACAAAGAGTACTCCATCTTTC
>NW_015246125.1:0-553 GCF_001447785.1 Gekko japonicus | reverse complement strand
TTTTTCTACAAAATGACCCCTGCACATACCCATCACTTTATATGCTCTTCACTACCGAGCCGACAAAATCTAACGGCAATGACCATAATCCAAGGGCACATCTTCAAAGCAAGCAACCATTATAGTTTTCTGAAGGTTTACCTCTCTGCAGTCCTAAAGGCAGACAAATTGCCTTATCAACTTCTCTATCAGGCATCTGGAGGAGAAGTTTAAGGCAAATGGAGAATGGCAAATAAGTATGCTTGTCTCACCCTTACTTTCTTTCTCAGAAGTTCCCACATCAAACCCCCAATCTGTTTCAGACTCAAAGGAAATTAAAAAGCAGTTTGACGATTCCACAGAGGAAGCTGTTGAGAGGGAACTGTTCAGGAAAGATCTAACGGATGTGCAGATGGCAGGTGCACACGCCACTGAACTGCAGACAGTCAGCTGGGGGACCCTAACCCGCTCTTTCTTCCTCTCCTTTTGGAAAAAAAATTCAAATAAAACTCTCAGGATCCTAGCCTTTTCAACATGCCATAAATGTTGCCTATGATGCAGAGCTGCCATCTGC
>NW_015246124.1:0-553 GCF_001447785.1 Gekko japonicus | reverse complement strand
AAAAAACTTCTCTAGCTTTTCATACCTTGACAGAGGAATATCATCTTTACTGCCTATTAATTGATATTTGCACAGCACAAAGACATACTTGGGTGAGTAAATCAGTATACATTACCGTCGCCCCACACACACTCCGCACACTGTTTACGTTAATTACATCAATATAGCGACCACTGGAGATGGTGAAAAAAATGATTTCTCAGTTGTGAAAATTCTGACAGGAGGTGACATTTCCCAGGTTGCACTGGGGCTGTCAAAATATTATATCCCAGCAAGCACTTGGTCATTAAAGGGAGCCCCTTTCTCCACTCCTGTGTGCTTTGATGGATACAAGCACGTAACGCGGAATGAGCAAGGCACGGCAGTAAGCCAACTTTTGATTTGATTATGGTTTCTTTTGCACCATCGGAGTCATATTTATTTATTCATCATTAATGTCATTTCTGTCTTGTGTAGTTTTGCTCTCCGAGCAACATCTGGCAACAATTCATAAAACAAGACAACAGTAATTGATTTTTAAAGAGAGCACATAAGCAGCATGGGGTATATCTGC
>NW_015246123.1:0-553 GCF_001447785.1 Gekko japonicus | reverse complement strand
CCAGTAGCACCTTCAAGACGAACAAAATTAGTGAGTCACTGCTCAGTTCTTCAGGGAGGTAGGTTAAGGAGGGCAGTGCAGGAGTGGCCCAAGGCCTCAGGGCAAGAGAACAGGGATTCAAACCTGGGTCTTCTTTCAGATCCTCTTCTGACAATCTAACCACCACACAGTGTTGTCAACTGGAGCATTAGAGAGATCTTACTTTGGCCCCACCTGTTCCCTGAGGCACTAGCTTTCCACATGCGGGGAAGACTATGATGAAACGTGACCCCCCCTTCTTTAAAACAGTCCACCGGCCCCGTCTGCTCGACGTGTTTAGGGACTCCCAGCACCGGCTGTCCTCATTTGCAAAGCAAACTCTCCGCCCCTGCAGGCAGACCCCGGAGGCTAGGGTTGCCCCGGGGAGCTCTCGGGGTTTTCTGGGGGAAGCCAGGGCCGGAGGGGATTCCTGGCGCCTTCCCCCAACAGCAAGGTGGGGCTGGCGGCTTGCCCGACTGTCTGGCCCGGGGGATGCACGCCCCCCTTCCTCCCCCTCCGCCCGAGATCTGCGCGC
>NW_015246122.1:0-553 GCF_001447785.1 Gekko japonicus | reverse complement strand
CAAGGGAAACCTTTACCTTTACCCTAAAGGATTGTGAGTTGTGCAAAACAAGGCAATGTTATTTGCACCTTTGGCAATGATTTTTTTTAAAAAAACCTTGCTTTTTTGGCAAGTGAATTTGGAACGTTGCTGATTGTCACGGTGGCAATCTGACTGAATTGCTCTGGAAACATCTCGTGTGGATGAACAAGTGCTTTCCTTGCACGTCTGAGCCGCGAGGAAAGGAGCTCTGGAAATTGATGGCGGTGGCAGCACCAGTAGTCCTCTGGGCACAGGACTGATTGGCTAGTGCTTGTGGCCAACAAACCCATCTACCCCACCCTGTTGCACCAAGCAGTTTTGCAAACTGTAAAGAATAAAAGGGTTTGGAACTGGACTGAGTGGATTTTTAAGCATAAGTGGAACTTAACATTTTTTAAAAAATGGCCGACAGACCACTGGAAGGTAGGGAGAGGGCAGGAAGTAGGATTAAGTCAGCATTCGGTCAAAACCAAACTATATAAGAGAAAACCAAGACAATTCTGGAGGAGCAGAGGTCCATCAGTGGCCATTA
>NW_015246121.1:0-553 GCF_001447785.1 Gekko japonicus | reverse complement strand
CATCCATAATCTTCAAGTCCCTGAGAACTGTTATTGCTAGTGAATCACCCTTGGTCTGCACCAGATTGTCCTCTCCTAAGTATAAGACTGAGACCTCAGGATGACTGTCCCCCCACAAGACCTAGTGGAAGGAAAACAGGAGCTGGCCCCATAACATCCCCTGCTTGCTGTACCATTGGATACTAACAAGCAGGGGGAGGCCCAGCTGAGTCTACCACTGCTGACTTTAGCCCTTTTCTTCACCACCACCCCAAATGGAGAGGCTCAGGATGAGGAGCGTCACTGGGCTGCACAATATGCCAGCACCCGCTAGAAATAAAACAAGTTGAATAATCTAACATAGCCCTATGTCAACAACGGCCAGTCCACTGTATCTCCTGGCTAGAGGGGGCCAACTCTGCTGGCTTTGAAGTGAAAAAGTGCATCCCAAACTGATTTGCTGGAAGAATTGTCCCACTGAAAAAGAACCACCAAGTTCCTCAAAACTCTTCCTAAGACGTACACAGCCACCACAGTTGGGAAGATCTGAACTTGAGTTCATTCACAAATTCAG
>NW_015246120.1:0-553 GCF_001447785.1 Gekko japonicus | reverse complement strand
GGGCCACATGTTTGACACCCCTGGTATAGGAACTTTACGAGTGTCTTCATTTTCTTTAACGCTGATTGTTCTTTCCCAGGCCGGAAGGCTTCCTTAGCACTTCAAAGTGTATCGTTGAGCTGAAATGACCAGAAACTCTAATATATCCGAGGGAGGAAATTCAACTTTGGCAGAATGATGGATTTAGATGGCATTTTTAAGGATTTAGTCGTTTTCATCTTCAGTTTGTATTTTCTCTCTCTGCTGTGATGGTAAGACGTCTATTGATCAACGGTCCAGACGTGAAAGTGAAATCTTGGCAGATGAAGTCATGGTTTTGGTACATCCTGCAGTAGTCAAGTGGGCACTGGAATGTTACATCAGTCCGTTTGCATGTGTTGGTGCTTGTGACTTTAGATGTTCGACCTGAGTAGGTATCTTCAATAGATAGGAAAAAAATCTGAAACGTCTTGTGACTCGGTCAACAATTTCAGAAATCTGTTTGCTTCACTCATTCATTCATTAGTGCATTAGTGCATGGGACTCCTCTCCACCACTTTTATCCTCACCACAG
>NW_015246119.1:0-553 GCF_001447785.1 Gekko japonicus | reverse complement strand
GTTGTGGGGAGGGGGAGGGAAAGGAATTCCGATTTGAGTCGTCCAGTGCTGCAGAACGAAAAGGCATGTGTATTCCGTCTGCATTTTTTCCCATTAGCATGTCCCTGGTTTTATTTTTTTCATTTTTTCTGGGGTTGTGGAACCAGTGGATGCCCATTTTGATGTGTTTATCACTGTGGGAATACGGTGAGGAAGTGCAGATTGCATGCTTATACATATTTGATCAGTCTTGCAATGTACCACTGAAAGGATGCAGCATGGAACACACGACTCAGCGAGTCGACGGAACACCGACCGAACAGCATGAGTGACATTCAGCGAAACCTACCCGTTTCAATATTTTATAATTGATAGTTGCTATTTGTCTGTGCTTCGTCGCTGACGTGCCACGGTGTTTCGTGTTTGAGAAAATGTGATCGTTGGCACGTAGCATTTAATGTCTGACAGTATTTGATGGAATGCAATATTATCTTGGAGGATTAGATAGATGACATGCTAAGAGTTATTGGACAGTATCTGACGGGGGATGGCTTGTGAGATTTTGGAGTTGATG
>NW_015246118.1:0-553 GCF_001447785.1 Gekko japonicus | reverse complement strand
TTAACACCAGAGATGGGTTAAAAGGGCAATAAATCAAGAAATCCCAATTCTTTGCAAAATTCATGTTACACCAGTGTTTAGATTTCATGCATCTGCTCCCAGTGTTCAGGAATGCTTTTGCATCACAAGATTCACATAGTGCTGCTGCTAAAGCAAATAAAGTGTTTCCCGAGTGCCTTATTTGCTGTGGGAATAATTTTGAATTATTATTGAATATTGGATTTGTCATTGTCATTAAATGAATGAGAAATATTATCCATTGCATTCACGTTAGGAATTATAAGACTCAGGATTATTCTTTAAATAAAACAGCAATTAAGCACCAAATCTGTTAGTAGCAAGAATTTTTTTCTGTTGTGAATTAGTGAGAATTTCTACCCTCAAACTGCTGTCTTATCACTGGTGATTATCATTTTATCTGTTCTTCTTGAGATGTTAAAGTATCTTTATTACTGTGCAGAATATGCTGACCTGTCCTCACTGATCCATGTCTCTGCAACATCTAGTATGGACTGCTGCGATGGAAAGTTTAATGCCTAACAGAGTCTGAGAA
>NW_015246117.1:0-553 GCF_001447785.1 Gekko japonicus | reverse complement strand
CAAGGGGTTGGTCTAGATGGCTTATATGGACCCTTCTAACTACGATTTTTATGCTCCATTTTATGCTAAGGAACTATGTAATCTCTGCAATTGGTTCCATACTGTTACTGAACATGACTCCATGAACATGTCTACCTTTCGTTTCATAGATGTCTAACTAGTAGTTACCTCTAGCCTTTGCTTTTGCATGAAATTATGTGCTTTTTGAGGGGTGGGTCAGGACAGATCTACAGCAGTTAGTTATAAAAGAGACAGGACAGACTGAAATAGAAAGGAACTTGGAGGGGGGATGCTTTCTACTGTGGATTCCAGCCAACACCTGTACAAATAAAACCACTTCTGGCTGTGAGTAGACCCTATGTGTGGCCAAGAGCATTATTTAAAACTAAGCAGTGTATTGCATAGAAAATCCAAAACAGTCAAAATATGTAAACATAGTGAGCCATTCTAAACAGGTGTACTCATAAAGCCCCATGTTATTCAGAGCGACTTAATCCCAGGAAAGTGTCTTTAGGATGCAGCCGTACTCTAACCTCTGAAATTTATTCAGATT
>NW_015246116.1:0-553 GCF_001447785.1 Gekko japonicus | reverse complement strand
TGGATGGGAGACCTCCAAGGAATAGCTGGGTCGTGATGCAGAGACTAGCAAAGGCAAACTCTCTTGCCTTTAAAACCCTGTGGGGCTTGTGTCTCGACAGTGCTTTCTACCACCACCATCAATCTGGCTGGAAAAAATTATCCCCTCCCTGTCCACTGCACACCTAGAATAAGTGAACAACTTGATAAGGACCAATCAGTCTTCTCAAAAGCAGTGCAAAGTTGTTGTGTGTATCCAAGATGGTGGTGTCGATAGGGCTGTGCGTGAGTCCACTAAGCACACAACCACACCTTGGATTCTGCTGCAGATTCCACCTCCCCATGGGCTGCCTCTGGAGAGGAATCAGATGGGAAACACCAAGGAGTTAAGGAGTTCAGAAGACAACCACAACATTGGCTGGTAGAAAAGATCAAAAGGAACATCTGGCCAGGTCTGAAGAAGTTACAATGACTGTCCTTTCCTTTCTGGACATTGGAAGCAGGGTGCCTGAAGGATCAGCCACCTGCTCTCAACCCCTACCCAACAGCTAAGAACCCCTTCAGAGGCATGAAGT
>NW_015246115.1:0-553 GCF_001447785.1 Gekko japonicus | reverse complement strand
TTAGCAGCCAGGATGGGCAAGGATCCAAGTAGTGGCCTTGACAGATCCCAGGATCTTGTCAACACCCATCATCATGGCTGCCACAAGGACTTTTAGTCAGATGCATGCTTCTCAGGCATGCATAGGCCAAATTTGGATTAGGCAGCAGCACTCAGGGAAAAAAGGGTTCTTCCTTTCTGCCTCCTCTGCCATTTTCCTAACGTGAAATGGCATTGGCGAGTTGCTCTTTGCCTCATAGGGAAAACTTACACACTCCCCAGTGTGGGAAAGTGGCTTCCTGGAGACATTTCAGGTTAGGAAAACAGTTGGGGGAGGAGTCTGAAGAAACACAGTCCTTGCATGCCACTGTCCCTATGCTTGGGAGGTGCCACTGTCCCTGCATGCCACTGTCTATATTGGTCCTACGTGCTTCGGAGGTACAGAACTCTCAGCACTCTTTGTGGACTTTATAATGTGTGAATCAACCCTCTGACTCTGCCCATAGGACAGAATTACCAATACTGAATGCAAAGGCAAATGGCAGCTCTGTCAAACCAGTTGTAGAAAAGGAAGA
>NW_015246114.1:0-553 GCF_001447785.1 Gekko japonicus | reverse complement strand
TTCAAGATACATTTAGTGTCAAATGAGCCTCAGGTGCTCTACAAACCTACCTCTCATTGTGTGCAACTGGCTACTTTTTATTCATGGATATATTAAGCAAACTGTGTCTACTTCAATGACACACTTGTTCCTTGGCATTATTATAATGTGCTTCTAGATGCTACGAATTATCTTGTTCCCATTCCTTTTTTCCTGTTATGATGTTTCACTGACTTGATTACAGTACCTCTGTAAATAGTTCGGTAATAATTGTGTGTTAAATGTGGAATTATCTGATTAAGCTAACAGTCTGGTGTATGCTTCTCTGTACGTGTCCTTGTTAATATTAACTCTGCCAATTATTAAGCATACATGAGCTAGAATATGGATCGATTGTTTCTTATAATTGATTTATCTGCTCCATTTTCAGTATTCAGTTGACAGCTGGAGTCAGAAAATATAAGGGTAACATCTAGTTGAGGAAGAAGCAAGATCAGTTCAAGACGGCCGTGTACAAGGAGGGAGAGAGCTAAAGCACCTGACGTACACATTACAGAGTACATGGGTTGGGTCT
>NW_015246113.1:0-553 GCF_001447785.1 Gekko japonicus | reverse complement strand
AGAGCCTTACCCAATTACTGTTTATATTCTGTCTTGCACCTGATTGTGTTTTAAATATATAAAAATTGCAAACCACCTGGAGTGCCAGAGCAGAAGGGTACACATTCAGTCAATAAATTGAACTGTCTTCCACCACTACATCTGCAGGTTCACATATTTGTTAAGGATTATTTCTTTTAAACTTGTTTATCCAAGAATAAAGCCGCACGTATTTGCACTTTGGCAAAAAAAAAAGGGGGGGGGAAGCTGGTGGGAATAGACACTTTAGGTTGCTCAGTCTTCACCGCACACCAATTCAGCTTGAGTGGATGAAAAACAGACACAAACACACCCCAAAGACCATGCTATGACCCTACAATGGTGAGTGTGGTTACATAACTATGTTGGCTGGGACAGAGAACCACCTAGAAATCAGACTGGCCTACAAAAGCCACAGTGAAGTAAATGAATGCCCTTCAAAGACACTGAGGATCTGTAGATTTTAGCCAGAAGGTTGGCAAGTCCCGTAATAGAGGTTCCTTCCCTTCAAGCCGGTATTTGCTGCTACATAATC
>NW_015246112.1:0-553 GCF_001447785.1 Gekko japonicus | reverse complement strand
AGCAGATGCTCTACAGCTGAACCACAGCTGCCCCACCCCACACACATCTAGGAAACCTTGCAGGGATGCAGCAAGAAGGGGTTTTTTTTTTGGGGGGGATGGACAGAATGCAAAGTCTCAACACCTCCCCCCCAAAAAATCATGGGAAGAGGCCAGGGGTCACACAAAATGACTTTGCTGGGCCATATACCACCCCCTTCAGGTGTTTCTTCTGCATCAGTGGATGTGTGCGGCTCAGTGGGAGAGCACCTGCTTTGCTCTCAGAAGGGCTCAAGTCAAACCCTTGCTTACAGGAGCTCAGGTACCAGATCCTGGGGAAAGCCTTTCCCTGCCTGACGTTCTGGGGAAGCGCTGCCAGTCAGAGTAGAGAGACCTTAGCTAGAGGGACCACAGGTCCAACTCTGAACAAGACAGCTTTGTATGAGCACATTATCATCAATATAAAACAATGAAAGGAAGTAAAGATCCATAACTGCACTGCAGTCAGTATTGTAGCACAGATAGGGAAGTTAGATTCAGTAGCTGTGTTGAAGCAACAGAACAAAGTTTGAGT
>NW_015246111.1:0-553 GCF_001447785.1 Gekko japonicus | reverse complement strand
AAACATCAATAGATGAGATACTAAAGAAACCATGAGGTAGTTTCTCTTTATTAAATTGAAAGTTACCACTTTTTGTTCGAACAAAAAGCTGTGATCATTTTTCTTTAGCTGCCTTGAGGACTAAGGTCAAAATGTGGGGTAAAAATATCTTAAGTAAATAAACTGGCTTGATCTTTCATTTATAATGTGTAAAATATGTAATGCCTACCCTTCTTCTGGTTAGCTGTACTTGTTAACATCTGCTAAATTTATTTCTTGAAAACTCAGAATCTTTTAAAAACAAATGAATCCTGAATATATGAAGCTACTTTACACTGAAATCTTTGGTACATTAGCTCAGTATTGACTCAGTACTGGTGCTCTACATAGGACACTCACTAAACTAAAGAATGCATGGATGCAAATCTGTCCTAAAAATGACAAAATTCAGAAAGCAATGGGGGCACATCTCAGTCTTCTGGGACATTTTGTCGCCGACATAAAAGTTGTCATTCTCCAACAAAATAAGTACAAAGGGTGACTCCATCATGAAATTGCTGGATTATAATTTATC
>NW_015246110.1:0-553 GCF_001447785.1 Gekko japonicus | reverse complement strand
GGGCAGGTTATCTCATTTGAAAGAGGTGATTTAAAAAAAAAGAAAGCATAGCTGGCACAACCCACCAGCAACATGTTCTCACACTAACATTCAAGATAACACCCTTCGACACACCACACTTATGTCAATAAGGAAGGCGCGTGTGGCTGAAAATTAAATAATCCTCCTTGCAGAAGTTCAAACCCCAGGTGTAGATAGTCAGAAGTGGAGGAAAATGCAAACTGGTGATGTTAAAAATGACAGATGTTCAAAGCCTGAGAAGTGATGGGCGGATGAGAAGAAGCACAATCTAGGTTTCCTCTTCAAATGATCTGTCTGAGCCTCAGACTAAGATCTGGGAGATCCAGGTTGAGATCTCCACGAAATTTGCCAGGTGACTTTTAGCCAGTTGTACTGTCTCAGCCTCACCCACATCATGGGGTTGTTGTGAGGATAAAATGCGGGAAGGGAGAACTGCGTATGCTGCTCTGAGCTTTGGACAAAGTGAGGGATAAAAATGTACCAGATCATTAGTGCAGCTCCTATGTAGGGTTGCATCTGAAATTCTCTTCCC
>NW_015246109.1:0-553 GCF_001447785.1 Gekko japonicus | reverse complement strand
CTCCAGCTACTATCTGGAGTTTGGCAACCTTATTCATAAGGGAAGAATCTCTTCAAGGAGCCTGAATATTGGAAGCAGGACTAAGGCTGATGATATGATTCATGGACTCCAATCAAGCATTTGCTGCCCCCTCTCTCAGATTTGAAACTGGCTGTGCTTACTTTCAGCATCTCTCTCTGTAGTCTGCTATCTACCTCCCCCATTTTCAGCAGCCCACTTAAACATCTGGAACCCAGCTGTGGTCGCTCATTTGAATAGTGCATTTCTCTTACTCTGCGTAGCTCCAGCTATCAGGCAAGTTGTTATTTTTACCTCTTAGCTGGAGTGTTCCTAGCCTATTTGCCTACCCAGGCTAGCTTTCCTCTGGGCCCCTTTTCCTAATGATCTTACCACCAATGTGTTATAGTAAATCAGCCAATCTTGAATGATTCCTGGTTTTTCAAATGGGTTAACCGGGCATTAGTATGCATCTCCATACAAACCCTCAACATGAATCCACCCTGGATTTCTGGGCCTTAATGCACACATTCCCTTTACTCTCTTTCTCCATTGT
>NW_015246108.1:0-553 GCF_001447785.1 Gekko japonicus | reverse complement strand
AGGAACCTTTACCTTTACCTTTTTAACAAGCCCTTCCTGAATTAGCCAGAACATTTTTTGTTTCACTTTTTGATGCTGAGAACTTACCTTTTCCCTCGTCTTCTGACTTTTCTGTATTATCTTCGGTCTTAACAGCACCTGTCATTTACACAAATGGTGATTAGAACACAGATCCCCTGAACGTTAACAGTTGTTCATAACGTGACACTGTTCTGCCAGATAGTTCAGAAAAACATTTCACGCCACCTGTTCCATGTGCATCTTATGCTGCGGAACCATAGCACCAGTTATGCAACTGTACTGGCACTACTCCATAACTAAGCAGACCAGAGGCAGCCCACAGACTTCTCCCTGCCCACCTTTAGTCCAGTTTCCCCAAACCTTTATTGAAGTAAAATAAGCACAGGTTTGCTTTTCTAAAGTGTTTTATTTTACTGAGTGTGAAAGAGTCTTACAGTTGTGCGTACTTCACAGAACATTCTGTTTTGGTCTGCCATGCACAAAGCCACTTTTAAAATTCTTTTTTACAGGTCAGGACATTTTTTGTTTGTTT
>NW_015246107.1:0-553 GCF_001447785.1 Gekko japonicus | reverse complement strand
ACCCTCCAAAGTATCTATTTTCTCCAGGGTAACTGATCTCAGTAATCTGGAGATAAGATGCAATTTGGGGGATCCCGAGGTAACACCTGGAGGTTGGCATCCCTATGTTCTATCCATCTGCAATGCCTCATCTCTATCCCTGCTGTTAAAGAAATGGGGCCTTTTGCCTCTTGGATGCCAGGCATTTAGCAGTGGCGTGCGAGTGCTACCTCCAGCTGCACCTCACCAGCCATGCCAGCTGATTTCCCAGACAAGACTATTCGCTGGGTTGCCAGTTTGCAATCCTGCTTCCAAGGAACCACAGCCTTCCCCAGAACATGGTTTGAAAACCACCAGTCTCAAAAGAGGGGTGTGCTCTGTGCAATTAAGAGCTGAGTACCCACCTTCCTCCTAAATAGATGTCAGCAGCATGTTATTTTCTCTGGTGGGGTGAGCCAAGCTCTGTACTGCAATCAGCAGAGGTACTTCCCTCCACCTCAAACTCTCATTTAGTCACTGGGCTTGCTTCTCCTAGTGGGCTTCAAGTGGGCTGTCTGCTTTTTGTTGTTGTTTA
>NW_015246106.1:0-553 GCF_001447785.1 Gekko japonicus | reverse complement strand
CTATCCCATGCATAATCTTGTAAACCTGTGTTTATGTGTCCTGTTCATGTGTGCCCTGCTATCATCGTCTCCCACCAGTTTCATTTGGCATTCCACCACTGACTGCTGTTGGCCCTCCTCCCTGGTTTGTGTCTTTGCACACTTTATTGAATTTGTTTAAATATGTTTCGAACATACTTTATTGTTTAAATGTACTTTATTTTAAATGCTCTTTTAATGTCTCAATGTTTTCATGCTGAAATGTTTTGCCATTCACTGTCTTAGGGGCCCTGTTTGTGTGGAAAAGAGCACATAGGAATGCTTTAAATAAATAAAATGAACACATGCATGCTGTCTTGAGCTCCTTGGAGTAAAGGTAGGAGAAAAACATGACACGCAGATGGAACTGACATCACTTCTGGTCACATGACCAGAACTGATGCTGCTGCATCACGTGATGCCTGGCCTCGCCCTGAAAGCTCCCAGAGCTTACCAGCACTTGGCTGGCAACCTTACTAGCACCTGGCCTGAGGATGGTGTGTCATGTAGTCAGGGCCTCAGTCACAGAACTCAT
>NW_015246105.1:0-553 GCF_001447785.1 Gekko japonicus | reverse complement strand
CTCTACCTGAGCGAGCAAAGGCATGACCTAATCAACTTGGATGACTTCCTCCACTGAAGAAGAACTTGCTCCGTGAGAAAACTCCAAACTATACAACAGATTTGCATAGCAAACATTACTGGAAAGGATGTGCTTCCTGGCAAAGCTTCTGCCTGTGGAGATCTTGAAATGATTATGTGGCATAGATTTGGAGGGTAAGGAATGCAGAATTTTGAAGACATACTTGTCTGTCTAACGAGACACACAGCTGTATGCAGTTTTGGGAGAAGAGCTGGTATGTTTCTGGTATCCCTTGCTTTTCCTCCCCTGCCTATAAAGAAGCTGGATAGATTATGGCTGCTTAGGATGCAACTGGAGAAAGCATCAGAAGAGACAACTACCCAGGCGACAGGAGGGAAAATTCAGATACTGCTATATTAGCTTTTGAGTCTGTTTAGAGCTCCAGGACACAGCTACAGTTACATGAAATGCAGGCTAAAACTGCAGCTGTGCTGGTCCTGAAGAATGAGGGTGGGGTAGGGGAGACAGGCAAGGTAAAGGTAAAGGTTCCCTT
>NW_015246104.1:0-553 GCF_001447785.1 Gekko japonicus | reverse complement strand
TATGACAGATGCAGCTGACAGAAGCCAGGGAGAGGACTAGAGAAGACTCTGCGTTTTTTCCCCCTAGGCCATGTCAGGCTCTTGGCAGGGTGAAGAGCGATTTGGAGAGGCTGGAGACACTGCAGGGGGGAAAAAATCAGTGTCTCCATCCTCCACGCAGCCAAAGTTATTTATTGAAAATTGTAGCCTGGCCTTGTCCCGAAAGCTGTCAGCCATGGTTTGGCCACATCCCTGAAGACTCAGAGCTGATAACCTCGTTTAAAAACAATTTATTTGAAACACGTAATATATTAAAAATTGAACCTGCCACTTAAAAAGTCTTGTTCATTCTTGGCTACTGGATTCTTGGCCTAGGTTCAATGGTCTTGCATTGTTTATAGGAGACATAGCTTGGTTCCCTCAGATGAGCTCTAAAGCTGGGAAATGCTTAGTGGGATAGAGGAAATGCCCTTGATGGTGTCCTTTGTGCTCTTACTTGACATGGAGGACATGACATAGCTACCACCAAAGGCTGATTACTTATTTTAATCAGATTTGTAGCTAGGGTTGCCAA
>NW_015246103.1:0-553 GCF_001447785.1 Gekko japonicus | reverse complement strand
CGCACTCCCAAAGCAGACTCTAGCAAGAGACTCAACTGCATCGCATAGAATCGCAAGAAATCCCTCTGCTCCAACGCTCAATTCCCCTTTACGGCTCGACCCTTTATGGCAGTTCTGTGAAGTTTAGAAGAAGCTTTAATGAGCTTAAACGTCAACTTCTCCCCTTCCGCCGACCTCCATTTATACAACAGCACGACGGAGCCGACGCGCGATCAGACGGTATCTATGGAAATGACTTTGCCTCGCATAAGTGTCGACAAGCCAATATCATCTATTCCAGAGTAAGGAGGTCCGTGTAATAACTGCCGCTCCTCGTTCGGGGTCTTGAAGACCTTCAAGGATTTATCTTCCAGTCTGCTAGCTATTTTTTTTTAAAAAAAGAAACATAGTATTTAAGATATTCCCAACCAACAAATCAAAAAGATTGCAGCTTAAAGAGGAGACCGGTCATCAGTCTCAGGTCTTCCGCTAGGATTAATGCTCCCTCTAACCTTTTTTAAAACTGCTGCTGTTAACATGCTATTAGCAACGCTCCCTCTACGCTGTGGAGTCT
>NW_015246102.1:0-553 GCF_001447785.1 Gekko japonicus | reverse complement strand
GTCATATTTTGTTTCTAGGAAGAGTTATTGTAATCTGGAAAGTGCCCATTACAGCATTTAGTCCTTTTAATGCCATTCTTCTTAGGCATTTGCCAATGTTTGTGACATTTGCCAGATGGGGAAAGCTAACTGCATCTTTGAAACTGATAGTTCCCATGGTGGAAAAGCTAATTTTGCATTCTATCTAAATTAAAGGGTTGAAAAAAATGGAGTTATCAGATGCTCATATGATGGTGACTGCAGGTCTGACGGTTGCACTGACGCAGGAATCTTGGTAGATTTGGATAATGGGAAGTTTGTGGAACAACTGCTAAATGTGTGCCATGCTAGAGTCCCATGCATGGTATGATATGTAGGCACAAGGAAATCCTATATGTACAGACTGTTCTAGTGACTTCTGTCCTAGTGACTTCTTTGTGATGCACCCCTTTGTAGGACCACCATGCATCTTCATATATGAATTTGGGTCTCTGTGGACTTGGAGATTTGCTGGATTGGGACAATATTTACTTAACTTTTCAGGGTGGGGTTTGTGGCTTTGAGGGTAATTTAG
>NW_015246101.1:0-553 GCF_001447785.1 Gekko japonicus | reverse complement strand
TGGGGAGAAAGGTAGGATATAAATGAAGAGATATATTAAAATAATGGAGGCTGTCAGGCAAGCTGGCAGTCAATACAATTATCTCTCCTGCTCTTCCCATTGGCCAGGCAGACTATGTGAGTACCAAAATGTTAGGACAGACTCATATTGGCCAGAAAAAGCCTGCCCGTTGCACTCCAGTCACAGATGAAGCAGCGCTTGAGAGGAGGTACTGTGGGAGTAAATGAGAGAAACAGCACTAGTTTCTGTGCAGGCATAACAATTAGACAGACTGTGTGAAAACTTGATGGACCTAGCAATAAACTATGTGCAAACCTGATGGCCATACCCATATTAGGAAGACCAGGGAGAACACAGAGGAGTTTGAATAATTTTGTAGATTTTAGGAAACACTGTTTTAAGCTTTTGGAGGGATTACACTGGAGCATGTCTTGTCCATATGTCTTGTAAGCAAAAGTTCTTATCTGTATCAAGAACACTATTCCTTATCAATCATACTTTCTATCATCACAAAAGTTAGTGCTGATGCTTCCAGAGAGCCACAAGATGGTAA
>NW_015246100.1:0-553 GCF_001447785.1 Gekko japonicus | reverse complement strand
CTCCCCCCGCCCCCATGTTATCATCGCAGAGGTGCTCATTGACATCTGGTTTAAGAACGCTCCTTAGTTTGGCAGGCTCAATGATTCCAACTCAAAAAAATAAAAATCTGTTCCTTATGCTTTCCTGTCGAGCAAGCCAAACCTCTCTGTTTACATGCGTGCATCTTTCTGTTTCCCCCTGCTGAATTTTTCCCTCATTAAACTGATATAATTGGTAGCATTATTTTTTGTGTGTCAGTGGCATAGAAGTAGTGCGTTGATGGCACATCATGTATGAATGACAGACGAATGGTATCAAAATGTCACCAGAGAAATGAGCGAATCGGGAACATCATTAACATGCTAGCATAGGTTGGAGTTGGTGTGGCATAGTAGTTAGAGTGGCAGATAACTACCGACTAGATCCGGGTACAAATACCTGCTCTGCCTTGAAGCTCGCTGAGTGATCACCAGTCAGTCAAACGGCAAACTGGTACATCTCTAACTTTGATTTAGAGTTTGCGGATTTAGAGTTTGCGGCCGCACTGCTTTTAACTGTTTTATCATGGCTTTG
>NW_015246099.1:0-553 GCF_001447785.1 Gekko japonicus | reverse complement strand
TGTAGAAGCAAAGAGGCACTCCTAAAAGGCAGTGGATCCTCTCCCATGTGTCATATCCCTGTACAGAGTGATTGCATTCTCACATCCTCCACCTTCAGCCAGTTAATGTCAGTTTTCTCCATCAGTTCAGTCACACCTCACCCCTGAAGCTGAATTGTCAATCAAGGAAACACCTTAATGTACATTAAAACTAATGTACATTAAAACTAAGTCTTCTGTGCCAAACCCCTGATTCAAAGCAGGTATCACTTTAAAGCAAGACCATGGTGATCAGACAGCAAATTCAGACTACTGGTCTATTTAGCCAACATGTAGCAGTTCTACAAGGTCCAAGGTTGAGCTTTTTCCTGGTCATGTTACCTGAAATCCTTCTAATTGGAGATAACATGGATTTAAGATGGGTCCTTTGGCAAACAAAGGATGTGCTCTGAAACTAAGCTATGGACACTTCCTGCTAAAAGGTGGAAGGACACCTTTCATTCTAGATATCCCCTCCCCAATATCACATGGCAGATATCATACACATATGCTGGTGCTATCTGGGAAAAGAAAT
>NW_015246098.1:0-553 GCF_001447785.1 Gekko japonicus | reverse complement strand
AAAAAATACTTGACTGATGAGGAAGTATGGCATGTTGCACAAGATTCTGGGAAAGGTCTAGGGCACATGCTCAGTTCTCATAGGGCACACTATCCATTGTGTCTCATGGTTGCTGCTACTGAAGAACCCCAAATAAACTTCTGAGGAACTGCGGGATTTCTCGTTTTTATTTCTCAATCTGGAGACTGCTTCAGTTCTTCGAGGCACCCCAAGTGGAGAAGCATTTTAGAGACGGTCTTTCTGGAAATGAGTTGTGGATGTCAGTAAAGCTGCTGGCATTTGGTGTGGGAGCGGGAAGAGCTTTATGAAGTTAAAAAGTACACGAAGCACAGAAGTATAAATTCAACTTTGGCTATGCAAGCTGTTTTACAATCCCCCCACTTATGCATCACAACAAATACACAATAAAGAAAAAAAAATATATAGAAATAATAAAAATGTACTTTACAGCTGAGTTAAGTCATCTTCCCTTAAAATGGCACAGTAAATCCAACTACACTGAGACCAGAAGCTAGATTTTTCTAATTGCCCAGTGTCTGCATAGTCTCTCTCT
>NW_015246097.1:0-553 GCF_001447785.1 Gekko japonicus | reverse complement strand
GGAGCTGCCTGCAAAGCCACAGAGCAGCACTCCTGGCAACAGACTTGCATGAAAGGATCATCAAACCTGCCCAAGCCAAAATCAATGTGGTAAATCAAAAAGAACATACAGACACCAAACTGGCTTTAAACGGAAACAAAAGGGGGATGCTTTTGTGGCACACTGCAAGAAATAGAAAATGCACATTACTACTCCTGATGCTGCTTTTAAAACTTTGTATGAGAACATCACAAGGTTAATGGCTCACACACAAAAACGTCAGATGGATGCTCTGGCTAGACAAGCACCCAGTTAGCAGTCCATGGGCAAAGGGGCATCCCACAGTACTTTAAAAGCTATGGAGACCATCCGGGCTGTGGCTACTTTCTGTGACAGTGTTGCCCTGCAAGGCACTTTAAGAGCGCTCTTATGGACATCCAGTCCATAAGTGTTAAAAACCTGGACTTTGCAAGTAATGTGAAATAGCGATTGGACTGCGTAATAACCAGATGCCAGCTAAAGACACATACACAGAAGAAGAAAGCCTTCCTTTTGAGGTGATGTGCCATGGTTT
>NW_015246096.1:0-553 GCF_001447785.1 Gekko japonicus | reverse complement strand
TTAGCCACTTGAGCCACCGCAGCTCCAACTCCAGCTTACCCTACCTTAAAAAAAATATACCTTTTCACAGTGATGAAATCATAAGGCAAGGGGCTCTCCCTGGAAAGAGGAAGAGATGAGGGTAGCGACGATCTGACCCAGCACTTTCCCCGTCCCATGGGTGTACTTCCTCTAAAGTAAGGGGATCGTGTCTGCCGCAGTTATGGCAACTGGCTGTACGTGCCGGAGCTGGCAACGACCCAGGAGGAAACAGAAAGTCGGTCGTGTTTAAACAAGGCTTGGGTTACGATGACGACGCAAGTTCTCACTGTGACGTCCGGGCTTCCGTGTTCTGCCTGTTCCTTGCCGGGAATGAAAGCTCCATTCTGAGGCCTCTAGCTAGCAAAGCCAGGGGAAATCTGCACAGTCGACTCTGTGGTAGTGAGAGATCTCACAAAGCCTGCCAGATGTTTAGGCGAGGGTGGGAAGGATGCCAATCAATATGGTAATGATGCCCTACACCGTTGCACTTTGGGTGATACTGCCAGTCACAGGGCTCTTTTTGTAGAAAAAG
>NW_015246095.1:0-553 GCF_001447785.1 Gekko japonicus | reverse complement strand
GTATGCTGTGGTAATAAACAAGATAAAAACACTTTAGGAACAGGGTTGACTACATACACTCAAAAATAAGCATAAGGAGTTCATTTCAATTGCCATTCTTTATATAGGCAATCTTGTATTCAACAATGCCGTTTTAGCCTTCACTCTCTCTTTATTTTCCTCCTCTTTTTGCAGAACACTTCAACACAATCTTTTCAATTGTATAGCATACTCACAGCTGGGCCTGAATATATAAATCCTGATTTAGCAAAGTAAATATTGCTTTTATGATAATCAGTATCCAGCACAAATGTACCCTTATTGCCATAAATTTAGCATTTCCTCTCAATTTTGAGGTGATAAACCTTACTCCAGCTTTAAGGAATGTGTCCTATAATACCAATTACCGTTAATCTTTGGAGGGACATAAGATCGTTCAAATCGAGCCCAAGCTGGTTGCTGGAAGAGTCAGGGTTGTAATTTAAGGTATATTTTCTCACATGTGAGCAGAGGAAGAATCCAACATTAAGGGCCAATACTACAATAGCCAAGATCTCCAAAGCTTTCTCGGGGA
>NW_015246094.1:0-553 GCF_001447785.1 Gekko japonicus | reverse complement strand
CGGGCAGGTTTCAAATGTGGATACTCTTCTGTGCTGGTGATTTTGATATTCCAGACTTTCTTCCACGCATCATAAAGCTGAACGTGAACAGGGTAGACACCAGAATGGTGAGGGGCCACAGCATATCCCATATCAGTTGGAATACCATGTTCCTGAAAACAAGAAGAGCCTAGAAAGCTAAATCAATCAAAGCCAAATTGTGACTGTGTCCACCATGCATACATTTGAAGACATGAATAATAATAGTAGTATCCAGTGACAATGTCACTGATAGCTAGAATGTCCTGTACTTGATGTCAGAAACTTTTTAAAAAGTAGGCACCAAGCAAACGGCAGCAGTGAGGGAGTTACACAACTGAGGCATCACTACAGAAAAGGCCCCATCTCATTGCAGCCGATGAGTACACAGAGGGAAAAGCCTCTATACACCAGCGAAGTATGATTTGGGGCAAGTCTGCATGACGAAAGACTGCTAAAACTCCAGAAGATTTAATGTGTGAATGGTAAAACTTTATTAGATTTATATCTGTATGCAGGGGTCATTTCGTAGAAA
>NW_015246093.1:0-553 GCF_001447785.1 Gekko japonicus | reverse complement strand
AACCCAGGTGTCATCAGGAGGTCCACCTGAACTGTGATGAAATTGTTGAGATGATCATATCAAGTGTTTCAAGGACCAGAATGGACATTGTGAAGTACATGTTGTTCACTTTTCCCCAAAGTTCTTAGCATAACTCCAGCAGACTAAACTTCCCAGATAACAGTGGAAACAGATGGCTGTTTTAGAATAAGAATATGAGACATCCAGCTGGATCAGAACAGTGATACATCACGTCTGGACCAGCATTGTTTTTCACACAGTGGCCAACCACCTGCCATGTGAAGCCAACAAACCGGGCTCAGAGGGCAAACCTTTTTCCTGATGTTGCCCCCTACCCTTAGTATTCAGATGTGCAGGTTCCCTTTTGTTATCTTGGCTAGTAGACAGTGATGAATCTATTCTCCATGAATCTATTCCATCCTCTTTTAAAGCTGTCCAGTGTCACAATACCAAACCTCAGCATTTCTACTGAGGTTCCCAGGTCTGGCGGACGAGAGGGCGGGGGATGGAGGTGCACTTACCAGGAGCGAGGAGGGAAGAAGCCGGAAATAAA
>NW_015246092.1:0-553 GCF_001447785.1 Gekko japonicus | reverse complement strand
GCCTGAAAAGGTTGGGGAACAACTAATTTAAGAAAACCCTCTATTGACAGAACTCCTGGAGGAAAAAAACTACTCTTACTTTTGGTAAATGAGGGTAGTTGCTCTATTAGGCTAGTTAGTAAGGAGCCTGTTATGTACCTGTTTTCACTCTTGCAACGATGCAGATATAATGATAGGTCTTGCTGAGTTTTCTCAATTGAATTTATTATTCAGATTTCAATGAAGTCTAAGCAGCCCTGAAAAACAGCACACAAGTGTCCCTCTCCACCACTTTATCCACTGTAATTCTGAATCTCACAGAAGATGGCAATTTAAACCATATTGCGACTTTCAACAGAAGAGAACTCAGTGATTTTTAAAAATTAATAATTATATTCTTTTCATTTCAAGTCTCTAAGGTCATGCTCTAATCAGAGAGAAAATATCTCTGTACAGAGATATGGAATTTGTCCCCCCTGAAGATGAAGGCTTACAGCACTGGTTCACAGCAGAGAACACTACCAGAGAATACCAGCAGGGAATGAGCCATTAGTTCATTCACAGGCAAACCTGC
>NW_015246091.1:0-553 GCF_001447785.1 Gekko japonicus | reverse complement strand
TCAGAGCTCAGATTCTGTAATTGACAGATGATATGAAGCCGCTGGATTGGGAGGGCCTGATGCAACTATTAGAAGCTCGCCTTCTGTCTTTGCCCGACCAGCAGAGCAGCACCTTCTGTCTGCTGCATTACAGGCTCCCTCTTTTGTCTCATACCACTGACCCTGTACTGGAAAGCAGATTTACATATGGTTGTTCTGGCCTTACCCTGACACACTAAAGATACAGAAAGCAAATACTGTACAGCCTCTTCCAGATTACAGCCTACAGAAAAAAATGTTGCCAGGTAATTTGAACAGACACATAGAAGAGCTTGGAAAGCATACAAAATTAGAGCAACTGAAGGAAGGGGAAATGTTTGTTAATTATTCATTAGCCCAGAGATCTAAAACATGTCACAGAGTGACTGACATTTTCACCATCTGCTTGCAAGCCTCAGTTTAATGAAAACAGATACTAAAACACTTTCACAGTTTATAAAGGCTACTATTTATATAATGCTTTGGGCTGTCAAATTATGCCAGTTCAATTATTTCTGGTAATGCCTCATTTTCC
>NW_015246090.1:0-553 GCF_001447785.1 Gekko japonicus | reverse complement strand
GAACTCAACAACATTATGATCACTGTTCATAATGGATTTATGCCACAGTAATAACAAGTCTAGACTGTTGTAACACTTTATACTTGGGTCTGCCCTCAAATACAACTCAGAAACTTTAGCAGCTCAATCACTATCAGGAGCTAAGTGCAGTATGCCTAGTACACCTATTCTGCAATTGCTCTGTTGGTGACCGATTAGTTTCCAGGTTTTCAAAGTGCTGGCGTTTACTGAAAACATTTTTTGGCTGAGGACCCACATATGTACAGGACCGCTTCTCTTGATATGCTCTGCTGCTACAGTGTTGCTCATCTGAGCAAAGCCTTCTAAGCATGCAAATGAGCAAAATAGACACCTGCTCATACCTAAGCATTCTCTGTGGTGACTTCCAGCTGATGGAATAGCCTCGGTTTTTTTATCATTCTGTAGAATATCTGATTTTTTTAGACAGTTTCATTGCAATTTTTTTTGTATGCATCATACTGTTTTAGTGCAGTGTTTCTCTCATTTTATTTTTATTCCAGTGCGTCTCAGTGAGAAAGGCAGGCTACAAATG
>NW_015246089.1:0-553 GCF_001447785.1 Gekko japonicus | reverse complement strand
GAAAAGAGGCCTTCAGTTCAGTTGCATGATGCTTAGGGAGCACATCCAAGCAGGTCACCTTAGAAATAAAGTCCCATGTTAATCAGTGGTGCTTCTTTTCAGATAAGCATCCTTAGGAATGCAGCCATAGTCTCAGTACGGAATGTGGACTAAAGGTTGACTGACTGCAGGTTTCACAGAAAAGGTGGGCTAAGACATGGGCAACAGATTGCCGCACCTAAGATGAGGTATCAAGATGATGTTTTCTTCCTAGAGCATCCCATGACATCCCTTCTGATTTTCGCTGGAAGGGATGTCAGCACACTGGTGTGGTGTCAGCGTACACTCCTGTCCCCCTCGCCCTCCCTTTCTTATAGCTATTGTGGGAGACTGGCAAGCCTATTTCTCTCGCCTCCTCTGCAAATCCTGGAGCTCATAGGCTGCTGTCATTCCTGCCTCCCAAGGAGTGTATCGGTAAATACATTTTTCCCCCTCACATGTGTCTTTGTACGCACTTGACATGTGCAAATATCCACTTAAAGCACTGTAGGTGTTCCTTTTGAAAAGCTACATA
>NW_015246088.1:0-553 GCF_001447785.1 Gekko japonicus | reverse complement strand
GGAAATGACCCCTGCATGTAGATAACAATTGCACGTGGACATATCTTTTTAAGGTATTTGCAAAACCTTTACAGATGTTTACGAGTCGACTTGCCACCATATCCTCATATTCTCTAAGATCTTTAATGGTTAAAAAAAAAAATTAAAAATCAGTGGCCCTTTCCACTCCAGCTCTGTGGGTGGGGATGGGTCTGAGACGGGCGGGCTCTGCCAGAGAGACAGGCAGGGCCCTCGCCGGGGCCAGGAAACAGCTGAGTCCTTTGGTCTGAAGATCAGAATCCCGAGCCCAGGCCCCGTTACCTAGTCCGGAGGTCGCTGGGCCCCGCGGTCTGGGCCCAAAACGTCCACTGCTACATGCCTCATGATCTGCCTCTGTAGACAGTGTCCGGGGGGCTCATTACACCGCTTGGGGTGCCACCCCCTCTGCAGCCAGCCTCCGCCTTTCCCCGCTCTCCAGTTTGAGGCTCCTCGCGCTGCTTCCTTTCCTCCTACAAACTCTGCTCCGCTGCAGGCCTTTACGCCACGCCTTCCTCGTCCTCGGGCGCGTCGCAGC
>NW_015246087.1:0-553 GCF_001447785.1 Gekko japonicus | reverse complement strand
CTCCTCCTCCTCCTCTTGCTGCTGCTGGGTCACAAGCTCCTCCATGGCTCTGATTTTTGGCTTGTTCCTCACTACGGTACCTCCTCTGCTGCTTGGCTTGTGTTTCCCTTTCTCTAGTTCTTCTGGTCTTCCACCCAACGTCCTGGCCTTGACAGCAGCAAGGTCATAAATCTAGCTCCCTCCTTTCCTACCACATGAATTCCCCTCACATGCTTGCAAACCAGCAGGTAACATGCTTAAGTGAGCCCCAGGTCAGGAAAGAATGAAGATCACTTGCCTATGCTGTTTGCCTAACAGAGCTTAGAACATTCGGTTTACAGTGGTACACTTTGTCACCTATGGTTTCGGATGTGAGAGAGCATTTTCCAAGGACAGAAGGACTTTTGAACATGGAATGCAACTTTCTCACCTTTCCTCCTCTTGCTGCTGCAGTCTCAGTCACGATCTGCAGGACCCGTTTGGAGTACCAACCATAGTTTACTGGTTCTCAAGCGACAGCAAACTGCGGCTTGCTTCCAAACAGAGAGGAGACAGGGAGAGGATGGAGTGCAAG
>NW_015246086.1:0-553 GCF_001447785.1 Gekko japonicus | reverse complement strand
CACACGCCCAGGGTCGCGCGAAAATATCAACCCCACGGCCGCGCTCTGGGCAAGTTTTCCTTCCGTGGCTCAGTCGAGGCTGCAGGGCGGCCACAGCAGCTGCCACCGAGGCCGACTGACCTCCTCCTTCCCCGCCCTCCTGCGCGGGGGAGAAAGAAACCCAAATTCTTTACTCACTCCATTTCGCTGGTTTTGTTGCAGTGCGCAACACACGCTCGCTGGCTTCGAGATCTGTGCAGGTCTAGAAAGCCATGTCCTCGATGCCCACGGGCGTATCTCTCCGTGTAAATATCTACTGGTGCCTGTGCCGAGAAGAGAATGAGTCACAGTCGGGGTGGAGTCTCCCTATATCGTCTCACCGCCCTCCCAAGCCGCAGCGCAGCCTCGCCCCGTATCCATCCTCCAGTCTCGGTTCTTCCCCGGGGATTCCGCTCACCGTTGAGCATGCTCAGCACCTTTAAAAAAAAAGGAAGTCTAGTGTCTTTTCGCACACCCCTCCCAAAAGCCGGAGATGAGGGACGTTGGGAACCTAAAAACTTTGACACACACACAC
>NW_015246085.1:0-553 GCF_001447785.1 Gekko japonicus | reverse complement strand
CCACCTCCTGCTGTCCTGGAAATCAAACCTAGACAGTGAGGTGCCAGGATAACTGTCAGAGGGGAAGCCTTCCTCATGCTCCCAAATGCTGGAAATAGTTATATTTGCCCCATATGGGAATAGTGTAAATGATCTGAATTCACAGTTAGTTCAGTTTATAATGAGTAAAAATCTGGCTGCTCATTTCCCATGGATCCTTGTTAGTCATATGGTTATCAGAACCCTGAGATAGCAGGTTGACAAGTGAAAAAACAACCAAACAAAATGCAGCATAATAGAAGAGTTAAGGGTGCATCACCCTGAACATCAAGATGGCCCTAAAATGGCTGCTTTTCATAAGCAAGTCCTGCTGACCACTACTGAACACAGTGATGCTTGGTGTAATTTTGGACTAGGGGTCAAAGGAATTGATGGACATCAAGGGCCTCCCAGAACCTTTTCATGCTAACTTTCCTGAGTTCAGAACCTTAATTTGTAAGCACTGGGAGAATAAAAGGAGCTTGTATGCCATATTCTTATTATCCTTGGAAATAAACAAGTACCCATGGGGGGG
>NW_015246084.1:0-553 GCF_001447785.1 Gekko japonicus | reverse complement strand
GCCTCGTTCTAGGTGCACTGAAAGCTGTCTGCCTGGATACACTAAGTTGATTAAGGAAGGAGAACCTCCTTGTTGCTACGATTGTTCTCCATGTGTGGAAGGGACAATCTCTACTCATGAAGGTAAGTCACATATCACAATTTCAAATCTTTCATCTATCCTCTTTTCAAAAACTGCCATTTTATTACCCATCTGGTCAAATAATCTTTGCAGCATCTCAATTGTAATTGGTTTATAAGAAGGCTGTTCCACAGATAGTTCAATGGACACACATTTCATAGTTGCCATTATTGATTAAAATCCAGATGCAAATATCTTTCAAACCAGCAGAAGTCTCTCTCACACAGTACAAAAGAAAAACAGTTCTACAGCTTTAATGCATTGCTACTTCCTGATTTCTCCCCCATCTCTGACTTGTCCTGCTTTTCTGGCAAGTAAGTTTGCATTTTTGAATACATTCTCACTTAATGTAAAATAGCAATTACTATCATGCATGTAAAGTAGATGTGGTGATACTAAAATGAATATGTTCTTTTCAGATGCAAGTCATTGT
>NW_015246083.1:0-553 GCF_001447785.1 Gekko japonicus | reverse complement strand
GAAAGCTGGCAGATTGATAGGCCTGGAAAATAGGATCCCATGTCAACTCACTTTCATTTTTTGATTATTAAAAGAAAAAGTGCAGATCACTTGACATGGCACTAACAACTCCCCCACCCCCTTAGTGATCTGAGATGGTATTAGATATAAAGAGAAGGCCTTGTCCTGCACACATCTGCCATATTGCTTACCATCATAAATAATTACGAACAGCAAAATTATACATACATACTTGGCAGGGTTAGGGCATACAAAGCATAACCTAGCAATTAGAGGGGAAGCCAGCCAAGTCAGAATCAGGCTATTTTATGAGCCTTCTCTCACATCTGCTCGTATGTGAGGATTTCCCCCATGGTTAATGTGTGAAATGACATTTAATCTTTTGCTTGACAATCCTGTGAGATAATTAACAATATTCCCTTCTAATAGTTGGGAATTAAAGATGAGAGGTGATGGCTATGCTAAGAAATGTATTTTGCTCAGAATTGACTTTAATATTTTATCCAGTGGCCCTCAGTTGTCCTTGTGGCTCAGCGGTAGAACATCTGCTTGG
>NW_015246082.1:0-553 GCF_001447785.1 Gekko japonicus | reverse complement strand
ATTTTGTTTTTCAGTCTCGATTTATGCTCTATGGAATGAATTTTTAATGATTGTGTGGAACTGCCCACATAATAGGCCCCTCCGGGAGGCTGGCATCCCTATGTCTTCTGTGAGCAGGAGAAGACTTTTTGTTTGTTTGTTTGTTTGGCATACCCCCAGTTATTGGCCCTCCCCCCCTGGTTCTTGGGTTGTTTATGCATTTTTGTTGAATAACTTTATCATTTTAAATGTTTTTAGTTGTTCAAAAGTTTTAATGTTTTTATGCATGGTGCCTTGGGGACCCCGACTGGGTGGAAAGGTGGCATATACTGCTTTAAATGAATGAATAATTTGCACAATACCATGTTGATTCACCACAAGTTCCTCAACATCCCAGCTGAGCTCACATCTCAAGTGAGCAGAGCTACATGTGCAGCTTGGTGGTACCATGCTAGGGCAGAATAAGAACTGGATAAGAATGGAACCAAATGGTGTTCAAGAAAAATGCATTTTCATGTATCACTGAGCTTAGAGTTCCATATATTTTATGAGTCTCAGAGAATGGGTATTTAAG
>NW_015246081.1:0-553 GCF_001447785.1 Gekko japonicus | reverse complement strand
ACTCTTGTAAGGTTAATGTCATCTTGGACAGATCTAAGCCACTATTTTTACAATTGGCAGAAAGTAAGCTGTCAAAAAAAGCAAACCTCCCCTCCCCCATTTTTTTCTAATAAAATGAACCTGTTCTGAAGATAGCAGTTATTTTTGAAGCAGGACTTTTCAAAGGTCTTGTTTGTTTTGCACTCTATATTTTTATTCATTGCAAAAGTAGATCATGGATTTTGACGTTTATTTTTCAAACCTGCAAATCATTCCTGTAATAAATGTCATGAGCAAAAGTGGACTTAGAAATAAACACATTTTCCATGAACCTGGACTCTTTTATCTGGCATTACTGAAACCAATGTAGACCAATCTGTTCACCTTTCCACTCACACAAAAGTTTAATTAAATATCCATGTGTAAAATGTGACGGTCCTCATTATGCTTTTGTATATTGACTATCTCCAGAATAAATGAAGAAAGCCAAATAACAAATTTAGTGTGCCATAAGGTTTTGTGAGCCAGATCCCATTTTGTCAGACACAGATGCTATGAAACGTGTGATTGTTTC
>NW_015246080.1:0-553 GCF_001447785.1 Gekko japonicus | reverse complement strand
AACAATATCAAATGCTTAAGATGATGAAATAGTACAGAAAATCAAGGTTGCTGTTTAGAAAGTAAATACAAATTAGTGATTGAATATAAATCTCATAGCAAAACGAATAGAAAATCAGCAGCAGCCTTAAAAGGAGCCCACAGGTCATCTAAGGAAATGAGAGAAAGAAGCACAGAGTGTCAGAATATAAAAAGCGCCCTGTTGGATTGCTCCAATGGCCCATTTACATCCCAATCCTGAGGGCCATGGTAGAGGTGATGGCTGACTGCCGACACATCTAGGGTACTGCTGGTCCATTCCCTGTGGACAAACATCATAACCTCTGGGCCAAGAAGGCAGATGGAAAGGAGGCATGCCATCAGGCAGTAGAGACTCCACCTCATGTCACCATCAGCCATATGGGGCCAGGCAGAGAACATGTTACAGACAGGCATGGCTCTGTGTAAAGGGATCAGGATAGCATGGCCACAGCTCCTGGTTTGATCCCCACATAAAGAGGAGTAAGAGGCAGACAAAAGCCATGGAGCTGCAAACCATGAAAGAGGGAATAGGA
>NW_015246079.1:0-553 GCF_001447785.1 Gekko japonicus | reverse complement strand
GCAGGGAGAAAAGGGGCCCACAAAGGATGGGCAGAATCACCTTCACTCTTATTACCTGACGTCACTTCCTCCAACTGTACTTCCTTTTCTTCTTCCCTGCTTTCATCTTCTGCGGCAACGAGATCAGACACAAGATCATACACCGTCTTGTAGCTCTCTCCTGTCGTTAGGATTTTACTCTGAATGGTCTGCTTAACAAGTCTTCTGTTGAACCCCATCTCCAAGGCAGCCTCCACCACCGGGTTCTTCATCATGACTGCATCTTCTGAAGGGTTTTCTCCGGGTTCAAAATGGATGACTACTCAAAGAGAAAAACGCATACAATTACCTATTCAGATTTCAAATAAGAATAACTTTGGCAGGATAATTTTTAATTAAAAACTATCATCAAATCAGTACAGCATGATATTGTAGTGTCCCACAAGGATTAGTATGGGGACTGGGGCTGTACGTGATCTGGAACTGGCGGTAAAAAGTGAGGTGGCCAAGTCTATGGGTTACACCAAACTGTTCAGAAACCGGAACAGATTGTGAAGAGCTACAGGAGGATCTC
>NW_015246078.1:0-553 GCF_001447785.1 Gekko japonicus | reverse complement strand
TTTCCAGAAATTTTACATCTCTAGTTGGCATCCTATCCCCCATTGTGGTTGTGGAAGCTGGGGTGGGAGGTTGAGTCATTTGGGGGTTTCCATTGACTTGAGTGGGAAGGTGTTCACATAAACCAACTGTCTTGCAGGCGTGATGTTACGCCATTATTTAATGAGTGGAACTGACTCGGCATAAGATTCTGGGTGACATCCACACTTCCCCAGCTGTGGCTCCAGTTCTGCCCAGTTTACTTGTGCGCTTTCTTGCGAGACTTTTGAACAATCCTACTTTGCCCAGAAGACGTATTTCAAGGGTAGAACTGCTCCCAAAAGCATATTCTTCAATCATTGTAATTGTAGTTTTTGCTTCTTGACGGAAGGATGAAGACAGAAGGGAATTTTTGCAGTGCTTCGGAACAGTAACTGATGCCATCTGTAGGCTATGTGGGGGACACGTTCAGCTAACGAACAATGGTAAGAGAAGAAAGCGCTAAGAGGTCATATCAACCATGTAATATGTAACGGTTTCTGAGCAAATACTCCAGAACCAAACAAAGGTTAGTGA
>NW_015246077.1:0-553 GCF_001447785.1 Gekko japonicus | reverse complement strand
GTTTCCTGCCCGTGTGACTGGGGCCTAAGACAGGAAGCTGAAAAACTACCTCCTTGCTGCTTCTGCAGGAGAGTTTATTTCTTAACCCAACCATATGAGACTTTCACTCTTGGGCTGCAAAGTTTGCTCTCCACCAAGGCATCTAGAAGGTCAGTTCCTCCAGTACCCTTTCCCATAATAAAGATGGATGATTATATCATGCTATTTTCAATTAATGCCTATCTAGCAGCCAGTGAATCCTACATCTTCAAGGGTAGGGTGCCTTGTTCTTCTTTGTTTTCTTCTTTTTTTACTATTGGTTCTTCTATCTCTGTCTAGATTAGACTTCTAACATTCAGGCTTGAAAAAGGATAAAATAGATTATGATTAATGGTAGTAATTGGGAAAAAAAACCATCTCTTCCACAATTAGACTGGAGTAACTCAGTTAATATTCCAGATATACTGTGGATAAGCAGCCCAAATGATGTGCTCTCTGGACTGGATCCAGGTGTCTTTGTCATCTGCCAAGGTCTAGAAGCCTCCATGCCTTGCACAGCTTCTGTGGCAAAGTG
>NW_015246076.1:0-553 GCF_001447785.1 Gekko japonicus | reverse complement strand
AACACAATGTTGGTATTTTGTGCAAAAGTAAAGATGTGTGTGTGTGACATTTTCATTGTGCAGAAAAGCCCCAATCGTGCAAACAATGTTTCTGAATGAGTCAGATGGCCAAGGAGAGGAGCACTCAATTTCACATGTGTTTAACTTATGCAGTTCTTTCTGTACCACCTCTGGGTTGCACTTCTGTAGTGTGCTTCCCAGGACTTGCTTGCACACCAGAATTTGTATCACTGTGATATCTGTCTCCTAAGAGTAATTTGTACATATGCGTGATTTAGTTGCATGAGGTAAGGAATTGTGTGCTCCTGCCTCTGAACATCTGGCCCAAGAGGTGCAAAGATGAAATTGGTCTTGAGAGAAAACAGCACTTGCTCTGCTCAGCTCCCCTGATCTGAACCAATCTTGGTTTGTAAGCTGTGAGGTCTTATTCTATTTAAAATGGGCATTTCTGAAGCAACTCCACTCGTTGAAGGACAGGCAGCTCAGCAACTTTGAATGTCTGTTGCAAAGTTGATTTGGCCTTTGAATGAGCAGCAACAATGCAGAGATGCCA
>NW_015246075.1:0-553 GCF_001447785.1 Gekko japonicus | reverse complement strand
TGTAACACTTGGTTTATTTGTGGGTTTTTGCTTTTTTGTCTTTATAAAGCAAATAAAAAAATTATTAAAAAAGATGCCTGCAGTCTAAACCTCATTTAAAACTCCTAACAAATTATTTATTTACTGTTATTATTTGTGGCATGCACTTGAGAGGAGATACTTTAAGAATGGTACATTCCATCACCTATTGTGTGGTTCTGCCTGCCTGCCATAGCAAGAACTTAATTCCCTGTTATTTCCCTTCAGGTCAGGAGGCTGGCTAAAATAAACCAAACACTGTTACTTGGCATAGTGAAAGAAGGATGGAGGAATAGCTGCTATTTCACAGTCTTTTGAAGGCAAGCATGTGAAGCACATTAGGGAAGGAATCAGGCCTGTAGCCAGGATTTTTTAAATTTGGGAGGCCTTTAAATAAGTTGGGGGGCACCCCTGCACATCCCCTGAGGGCAGCCTCCTCTCTCTGTGTGTGGGCTCCTCCTGGCACCCTCTGCCCCCGCTTAGAGGCCCTCTTGCCCACCTTCACTGCAGGCCAAAGGAGCCCCCACCTACCCTG
>NW_015246074.1:0-608 GCF_001447785.1 Gekko japonicus | reverse complement strand
ACTGAGGATCTTGCGTGTGTGTGTGTGTGTGTGAATCTGTTTGGTGTAATGGTTAAGTGCGTGGACTCTAATCTGGGAGAACCGGGTTTGATTCCCCACTCCTCCACTTGCACCTGCTGATGTGACCTTGGGTCAGTCACAAGCTCTGGCACAGCTGTCCTTGAAAAAGAGCAGTTTATGTCAGAGTTCTCTCAGCTCCACCCACCTCACAGGGTGTCTGTTGTGGGGGAGGGAAGGGAAAGGCGTTTGTAAGCCGCTCTGAGACTCCAAGTGAAGGGCGGGATATAAATCAAATCTCTTCTTCTTTTCTTCTTTACGTATGTATGTGAATTAGAGTTAGACTATAAAAGGAACCAATTGCTTTCATCATATATTAGCCTCGTCTCCATTTGTAACCGGACTTCCTCCAAGGGTTGCGCTTCCTGTATACATTGGTCAGCACCACTGAAATTATTATCTAATAACGCCTCTGCTATACATAAAGCAGTTAGGCTAACATAAGCATCCTATGAAAACAAGCCCTACGACTTGCTTGGCTCCATGGGCCCTCGGGGTGACCAGTGTCTCTGAAATGTTGTTCCTCCATCTCAGCAGCCCTGAAAAGAGCA
>NW_015246073.1:0-553 GCF_001447785.1 Gekko japonicus | reverse complement strand
AAAGAGCCCTTGGCTGGGGTCACCATGAAGTCAATTATGTACATAAACCAGAGACCATCCTGTAGCTGTGAGATCTACACATGAATTCCTCATGGAGTAAAGTTCTCTTTCCTTCTGTCCCTCCTGAAGCTACTGCCCGTCAGCTTTGTGGGAAGCGTCCAGGTTTTAATATTAGCAGAGGAGGGACACAAAGTCTCTCTGTCGCCTTTCTCCACCCAACGTATTGTTCTAAAAAAAAAAAAAAGCCCTCTAAAAGCAGGGAGACATTCCAAAGAGGAGATCTGGGTGGGGACATCCCCAGGAAATCCTGGTACGTGATGAATTACATTTGACCAGCAGATGGCCTCAGTGAGACGCTAGCAGATGCTTCTCTCGCTTCACGGAAAAGTTTCCTAACTTTCTGTTCACAGAGGTAGCCCGATCCATTCTTCACCACCGAGGCCTAATACTCATGCTATTTGAAATTCCACACACACACAATAATGCACTCTCGATCCACTTTCGATGCACTTTGCGACTGGAGTTTCCTGTGTGAAATGGCAAGATCCACTTG
>NW_015246072.1:0-553 GCF_001447785.1 Gekko japonicus | reverse complement strand
CGTTCTTAATGAATAGCAGCCTTGGAACGCTTATAGGTGCTCTTGACGGCTGCTTTGCCTTGGGCTGCAAATGCGGAGACGGAAAGCAGCTTTGGCCGCGACGGCAGGAAGTGCAGGTGTGTGTTGTGGCTGGAGGGTTACGATTCTCTCCGGGCCAAAGGAATGCTCTGAATGTGGGTGACCGGAAGGGAGCGTAACGGATGGGGCCCCGCCTGAGCAAACTCGTTCTTCCTCTTAAGCTCAACACACAGTGACAACTTCCAGGCTGCCAGCCAAGTCAGCATTCAGAAGGATGCGTATCCAAAGTTGGCCAACGATTAAAATACAGCCTATGTAAAAATAGCACTTTGCGGGGTGCATTTGTTCCATATGTTTAGTCAGGCCTCCTCTCTTGACAGACAAATGGGTTGCTTCTGCTCAGTTCTTTTAGACCTGCTGAATCAGCTCCATGCAGGGGGAGGGGGGGCAGGTTTTGATTTGGCGAACATGCAAAGTGAACACTCAGTACAGAACGTTTCTGGCAATTGCGAGCAACTGCTTCCCCAGCTTCCCC
>NW_015246071.1:0-553 GCF_001447785.1 Gekko japonicus | reverse complement strand
TAATTGACAGTCTTCTTCAGTTTCTTTTTCTTCCTTGTAATCTTTAGACAGACGTGTTCCCAAAGTGCTGTTTTAGACAGCAAACCTAAGCAGCTCCGGTCAAAAGCAAGCCCCATTTTGTTCAATGCAGTTTACTCCCAGGGAAGTATTGTAGCCTTAGTCTTCCACCCACCAGTTTCCCCACAGAGGATTACCCACTTAAGCCTATTTTTCACATCTTAATATCTTCATCCCGCAAAGAAAGATGGAAGCCCTGTCAATTTCGGCAGGGCATTTTTCCTTCCTATCCAACTCTCTGGTGCCCCATGAAACTGACAGGGTTAGATAAAAATCTTGTCAATTTCACAGCGGGTGAAGGAGTTCAACCAACCTATTTATTTCCTTGCTTTACTGTTGGTACTCTGAAAAAAATGAGAGTTATGAGGATTTGCTTCAAAAGTGATCTTTAAATATTCTATGGCACCTTTTTGCTCAACCAAGGTGACCTTAGTTAACTCTTATTTAATAAAAGTTTAATTAATCAAAGTTAATCAAAGCATGCACACAAAACCTT
>NW_015246070.1:0-553 GCF_001447785.1 Gekko japonicus | reverse complement strand
TTAGAATGCAGGTTGTACAGATAATGGTGGGCATTCGTTAAAGCCTATTTTACTCCTTCCCATGTCCATCTACTCCTTGCTGCTATAAGATGCCATATTTTCTCTGTTTTCCCCACACTAGAGTGCACACAGGCAGCATGGACTTGATTCTGATTTGACTTCATAATGAAATCTATATAGCCAATAAAATTTGGCTATGTGATAGGGTCCAAGCTTAGGATGGCAACCAGTGGGAGAGGTGGGGGAGCACAGCAGTGATGGCATGCTGTCAACTCTGGGAAAACCTGGAAGTAACTTCATGCCCCTCTGGGAATTTCCAGAAACTCTGTGGTAAGAGCATAGAGTTTCCAGCAATTCCTAGAGAGAACCAACGTCACATCCAGGTTTTCCCCAAAGGCTATTTAAAAAACAAACAAACCTCTCATCACCACTCCAAGCAGTAGCAGAAAACAGGAAATTGGGACAGGTCATCATATGTCCCCATGGGTGGGGCTAGGAACGCTGCTAGGTGATGACCTCATAAGAGCAGCTGTGCTGGAACAGACCAATATCA
>NW_015246069.1:0-553 GCF_001447785.1 Gekko japonicus | reverse complement strand
GGCCCCTCTCCAAGAACATCTGGCAAATAAAGCATATGGGGATTCATAATTAAAAAAGGATCAGAAGAGCAAATATATACTTCTTTTTAACGACAGACATTGAAGAGGCAGTCCTGAAGATATGTGGGTCCCTGACTGCTAAACCAATATATACATTTTTATGAAAGACATTGAAGACATCTCTTTGCCCCTCTGTACAACAGACACAGATACTGTATTTGCTGCTAGATTAACCTTTGCTAGGGCATGGGAACAAAATCAAAATCAAAAAAGATGGGCATTTGTGGATAAAGTAGAATACTTTTATTTATATGTTCTGCTCTCCATAGAAATCTGGATGGTGGTGAATTTGATTTCACCTGGAACACAAAGTTGACTTGTCTGGAACAACTACGGTAAGGCACAATAGGGTCTAATATGTGATTGGTATTGTAAATTTTGCTTTAAATAAAGAAAAGAAATCAGTTCTACTGGACACAAACCTGACTCTTCTACTGCCAACCAACATGGCTATGCACCCCAAGCAACCTCTATTGTTCTATTGGGTGTGTAA
>NW_015246068.1:0-553 GCF_001447785.1 Gekko japonicus | reverse complement strand
GCTTAGAGGGAACACTGGTCAGCAGGCCTTCAAAAGGGGCTTTGTAGACCAATTCTTTATGAGAATTGCAATCATTCTTTGCCCTCTCCTACTCTGAAGAACAGGAAGAGATCATGGAGTTAGCGGGAGCAAAAATAGTTTAATGCTCTTCCCTGCCCCAATAGCCTGCAATTACAGCCTGTAAGGACTTTAGCTGGAGACCTCCATCCCACTTAGGCAGCCCTTCTTATCCAGTGCCAAAAATCCCACCAGGAACAAGAGCCATCCATAGTTCCAAGTCCCCCATCTTTGCACAGCTAGAATGTGGACTGGGGAGTGGAGAAAGTAGTCCGTGTATGTTGTGTATGTTGCCTCGGTTGATGCCTGCATGACCAACAACCCAGAGCCACTTTCTGTTGATGGTCCTGAACATCCAAGATATGCTGCCTCTGAAACTGGAGGCTCACTCCACATGCCCAAAGATCAGTACAAATGACTGAATGTTCCCCCGTGCAAAGACATGTGCCTACTCATACACAAACAGTCATATACACACTGTACTGGGTGTTGTCTT
>NW_015246067.1:0-553 GCF_001447785.1 Gekko japonicus | reverse complement strand
CTCCAGGAGACACATCTTAAAAAACAGGATTCACAAGTATTCAAATCAACTAAATTCCCATTACAATACACAGCTTCAGGGTTCATCTAAATCGCGGGGAGTGGCAATATTATTATCAAAGAAAGTTTCCTTTTCCTTTACTTTCAAAATCAGCGATCATCAAGGAAGATTTTTATTTGTGAAGGGACTTCTGGATAATAAACTAACCACAATTGCAACCCTATACTCCCCCAATGACAGTCAATTGGCCTTCATAAGAGACACAATAAGAAAACTGAATTCTTTTTCTGATGGAGATGTGATCCTAGGGGGAGACTTCAACCATGTGATAAGCAAATGGACAGATCTCACTTTAAAACTCACTTAAAGAAAAAATGTAACAGATACACAGGTTTGGGTGGCATTCTTAGTGAGAATGATTTGTTTGACATCTGGAGAGTATTTAACCCAAATGTCAAAGACTATACTTATTATTCTGATCGCCATGAGATCCACACCAGGATTGATTTGGTCTTAATTTCATCTTCACTCCAACAAAGAGTCATATCAACAT
>NW_015246066.1:0-553 GCF_001447785.1 Gekko japonicus | reverse complement strand
GAGAATGGATTATTCAGTCTTCTTGAAGACCCTTAACAATGTCTCCAAATGCAAACAGAAAACATCCGAACAAAGATGCCATCCTCCATAACTGCCCTGCTATTGGGTTTTCCTGCTCTATTGGGGCAGGGCAAAGAGCAGCAACTCTAGCCTTGGAAGGTCCCTTTGAAGGGCTTCCTAGGTAATCCAGCAGACCAAACAAAAAAAGTAAATGTGGAATGTACTTACTGAGGAAAGGTATATGCCACAAGTACTGAAAATCACACCTATGCAGGTTCTCTGTTCTGTTCTATCAAGCACAAATTAAAGGATTGTGCTATAAACATAAGCAAATTATTCATTCATTCTTTCAGCTGCTGAGAATGGCTCTTTCTGGAAATATGGTTCCTGCCAGCTTGCTTAATTGATGTTCTTTATATATTAAAAATAAACCCTTCAGCAGCATGTCAGGAGAACATGCTAATGTTTATTTCTACTTTGTCCAGGAAGCATGCAAGTACCTCTTCAATTTTACCTTTGCCCACCCTTTTATAAGGTCCCCCCTCTGAAAAAA
>NW_015246065.1:0-553 GCF_001447785.1 Gekko japonicus | reverse complement strand
CTCCTGGCATTGCCTTCTGGGGAGCTGTAGAAGGGTGCTGCTGGAAAAACAAGAATGGGGAAGGTCCAATGCCATGATGGCTTCCGCTAATGCAACCATAGAATCCAACCTTCTGTATTCACTGATTTTTTTTCAACTCATGGAAATAATTTTCAAATAGAGAATGGTATTCTATAAGTGGAATTCCAGAAGTTTTCAGAGAGCTCTTAAATCAACTGTTACTCCTTTGAAGGTTCAGAATGCTCTGTGCTCCCTGTCAACAGCACTTGGGCTGGTCCAGTCAAACTGACTGATTCCTTAACTTTGAGTCATTTCTCACTTCAGTCTTTTAAGTTGCGGAACAGTGGAAAGTTTTTGATGTGAACTTGGAGGCCTTTGTGCTGTCATGCCATTTTGTACCTGGGTAGCGTATATTTTTATTTATTTATTTATAGACCCCCCCCCCATTTCACATTCAAACAGTGTATATTTTTTACAGGTTATATTAGAATATGAGACATTAATTTTTGAAACTGAGATTTTTTATATTAGGATTCTTGGCAGATTTAAAAAA
>NW_015246064.1:0-553 GCF_001447785.1 Gekko japonicus | reverse complement strand
AAGGCAGACAACAAGCTTTGTTGACACTAGCTACAATCCTTGCCTCTGACATTTATGGTTTTCATAAAGATCTTGAACAGGAGATGCCTTCAAAGAAAAAAACCCTCCCAGGTGAAATCTTAGGTGGTATTTTTGCAAGGAGCTCCTTAGAACACAAGCAGATATAGAAGAAGTAAAACTAGAAAAACAACCTACTTGGTGTGATTTTGTTATTCTTTTCACTGTATGAATTCTTCTGCACATGCTGACAGTGTGCCACTGTGGATGATCAAGAAATAAGTAAGGTATCAGTGTAATTGCCTGAATTTCTCTATGAGCACAAGTACAGTCCTGCTGACACTGGCAGACAGTTCAGTGGAAAATTAGGCATAGTTGAGCATCCTTCTGCATGATTACCTGCACAACATCTGTTGGGGCCTCAGAACATTGCTCTCCATGAGAAGATCTGCAACCCCAGGGGCTAGGACCAGCTGTGCTCAGTGAACATGTCCGAGATCCAGAAAAACTGATTTGCTCTTATTTCTGTTTGAACCACACACACATCTCCACAAGC
>NW_015246063.1:0-553 GCF_001447785.1 Gekko japonicus | reverse complement strand
TTTTACAATAGGCCAGGAGTACCCACAGGCTGCTATGGACAGGCTAGATGGGGTATCCACACGGCCATCAGTATCCATGTCAGAAATTACCAACCTGATCCAAAGTTTGATATTTGGTAAAGCCCCAGGCGGTGATGACATCACCACAGATTTGGATTGTTAGGCACCAGTTCTTGCTGTATTATTAACTTGGATCACTGGGAACTGGCCATAATTATCCCAATTTTTTAAAAAGGCTGCAAATCTGAACCAGCAAATTATTGCCCAATAAGCTTATTGAGGGTCATTAGTAAATTATATGTAAGCCATCTATAGAAAAAGTTATTGGACTGGTTAGACCTGACTAGATCTTGAAAACATTCTAGAGCATGCATAAACTGGATTTAAAGTAAGCCATTCAATGGTAGACCAAGGTGCTATTCTTCAGCATCTGGTAGATAAATATGCCTCACCAAGGGGTTGTACTCTTTATGCATTAATTTTAAGTCAGCATTTTATCTTCTCCCATGAGGTAGGCTATGGAGTAAATTTGAGGAGTCCAAAATAAACAAAT
>NW_015246062.1:0-553 GCF_001447785.1 Gekko japonicus | reverse complement strand
ATGGATTTAAAGGGTGTAACTCTGCTTAGAACTGCAGTGCTATTATCTTCCCCCTTTGTCACCAGGGGGTATATTGAGGCAGCCTGAAGACTAGTGGTTGCTGGGGTGTGTATGTGGTTGGGGAACTGGTTGCACAGGTACACAAGACAAGGAATTTTATTTATCTCAAGGAAAGAGCCAAAGAAAAAATCTGACATTTCCCACAGTGATGTTGCAGAAAGTAATGGTTTCTATTGTATGGATGCCAGGCACACTGGAAACTACCAGTGTATAGTAAAGACAACCTACAGCTTCTGTTATTCACAAGATAGGTGACAAGATTGAAGGGCATAGGAAGGCCAATGGAGGTGTATGGCTAGCAGGGGTAAAAGGCAACTGAGAGACATCATAAAATGGTAACCTTCTTAGAATCCTTTGGGACAATGCTGAGACTAGGTAGAGTCCCATGTACCAGCTATCTCACTGCTTCCTGTTTCTGTAACTATCAGGAGAAATGCATTTCAACAGTACTTTCAGGATGTCGCAGTCAAGGTAGCTCTACTGGATCTCTGTG
>NW_015246061.1:0-553 GCF_001447785.1 Gekko japonicus | reverse complement strand
AAATTGCAAAGACATGGGTGTCCTGGGGGTGCTGCTTTTGGGGAACTGGGGCAGGGAAAATGGGGGGGAACTTGCCTTGTGGGAGCCATGTTGCTGTTGCAGGTTATCAGCCATCACACCAGCAATGCAGAAATCATTTGTGGAAAGTGCCTAAAACTGACCAGTTGGTACAAAGTTGGTGTAGCAATAAAGCTATGGTAGTCAGACTCTGCCGTTGTATGAAAATACAGCTGACCTTAGGTCTGCTGGCCTCCTGGAGAAAAAGTGTCCTACCTTAAGAGGCTTAATGGGATGTTATATCCCGGGTGATGCTTGCCTCCATGCCATGGAAAAAAGTAGGTGCCCATTTTCACAGATCACTCCTCTTTTAAGAGGGCAGGACTTCTTTTACTCCAGGCTGTTGAAGGCCCTAGCTAATGTATGGACCAGATTGTATGTAGCTTTTTAAGGCTGTTTTTGTAGCAGTCTAGAAATCAAGAAAATCTGAATTATGTGGTATGTGAAAAACATACCAATAAGACTGGTGTTTTGCTGAAGTTCCAATCTTTGTCAT
>NW_015246060.1:0-553 GCF_001447785.1 Gekko japonicus | reverse complement strand
GAAGAAATATAGGGTATAATTGAAGTAAGATAAATCTAAATAAATAAATAACAGGAGTCAACAAGAGGGGAGGAGAGGGAGGATAAGCTATGCCTTCAATTCCAGTTGTGTGTGCTTAGGTTCAGTTGAGTAGGAAAGCTGCTCAAGGAATTGTGCCAAAGACTTCATGTGTGGATTTCTGAGGATGAATCTGCAGGGGTCTCCCAGAGCCCCTTTATCATATTAATTCCAGTCAATTTACTTGTAAGTAAGTGTGCTTAGGATCAGGCTTTAAGTACCGCTGCCAATTTTACTAAGAAAATGTCACACCTGTGTTATTTGACCTGGCTTGGGTGCTAGCTATTGGGAAGCAGGGTTTTTTCCCTGCTTCCTCACAAACATCATGGTTCTTCTGTGCACCATCAGAGTTTTCCTCGTCTTTTGTGCTATCTTTCCAAAAACTGCTTTGCTATAAAGTTTTGAGAAAATCACAGCAAAGCCAGGGTGGCTGTTGTGTGTGCAGGGAAGTCACCCCACACACACAGACCAGCTGGGCTGCAAGGGGACATTTCTT
>NW_015246059.1:0-553 GCF_001447785.1 Gekko japonicus | reverse complement strand
TAGGGATGATTTACTTTACTTTTGTTCTCGAGGTACCCTTTACCTAATATTTATTAAAGTTATCTTTCTAGACAAATACACCTGTGTCCGGCTGCTTTTATCTAACTCTGTTTTTCAGTCTCAGTACCCAACAGTTTCTTCCCTCTCTGCCCTACACAGGTCTTCTGTATGACAGGGTCTACTGCAGATGGGCACACAGCATACTGTCTTGTTCTTCCGACAGCGGCAGAGGGCTTCTGCCACTGTTAACCATCACGTGGGGATTACGGGTCAACACCACATGTAGCCCCTAGTGGAAGTCTCTGGTAAGAAAGCAGTTGTTGCTCCTACTTAGCACAGTTGTTTCTGGACCACGTGGTCCCACTGCTTAGCCAGGCTTCTGTATGCCTCATCTGTGGCAAGAAAGAATTCAAATATATGTGAATTTGCTTAATTTATTCAGATGCCAATCTTGAGACCGACATGCACATGCAAAGAGGCATGGAATGCACATGGAGCTGGATCCACTGGAAGATCTCTGTGTGCTCTAGAGCCCACGAGCAAGTGGAAATGT
>NW_015246058.1:0-553 GCF_001447785.1 Gekko japonicus | reverse complement strand
GAGTTGTGCTAATGAGCTCCTGCAACTCTGGTGGGCTCCTATCCAAGTATTAACCAGGGCTGACCTTGCTTAGATCCAATGAGATTAGGCTATAGCCTGGGTTATCCAGGTCAGGGTGTCCTGGCCTTTAGGGACACATTAAGAAGACACTGAAGCCTCACTGCCTTCCTTCATCGCACTGTGGACAAATCCCAACAGAAGAAACATTTCCTCCAGCCCGTCATCCCCCATTTAGCCACTAGACTCTACTCTCTGTTGCTAATACGCACCAATTTGGAAGTAGGAATAGACAGCCAGTGCTTCATTGACCAGACGGTCCCGTCGAGGGTTGCGTGGTTTCAGGTGCATGATGTCACTCTCGGCCCTTTCGTAGGCCAGGGAGACTGAGGGGAACTAAAGGGTGAGAGGAGAAAACGTCTTAGGCCCTTTCTGCACTGACAGCTTGCTCTGGAGAATACGAGGAGTCCAGCCTTAAGGGTTGACTTCGCAGTCGCACAGATTCCCTCTGCACTGGTTCCCCCCCTCCCTCCGGTTTATTTATTTGTGCATTCTG
>NW_015246057.1:0-553 GCF_001447785.1 Gekko japonicus | reverse complement strand
AGTTCCTGCTACAAAAAGAGCCCTCTGTGACCAGTTAATCCAGAAACTACAATTACTTCAGAATCTGATTTCACTGGTCCACTTACACAGGGAAGAGGAAATACCTATCCCTTAGATATGTGGAAGCCTCATATCCCGTTACCTGAACTCCTAAGCAAATCTAGCACACATTGATTAGACAGTGAAGGGTAAAATGCTCACTAGTACAGAAACAAATGTGAACAACTTGGGTGTTCTACAAGATATTTCATGAACATTAGAAGGTTTCTGCTCTTCAAGGAGATCTGGAGACTGTATGACAAAAAGGCCTCAACATGGGTCACAACCCAGAAGTCAAGCCATTTCAGAACAAGGAGCACTATTTGGAGAGCCCAACAAAATCCTCTCCAATAGAAACAGATTTGGTCCGTCAAACCAAACACACCTTTTGACATCAGTAAAGTTCCAGCGCCTCAAGACATGGGTTGCCCACCTGAAGGACAACAGGTGCATAGGTCTAGCTGTAACACTCAGCCTTACATACAAACATGCTTCCCGGCCAGGCAGGCTAGGA
>NW_015246056.1:0-557 GCF_001447785.1 Gekko japonicus | reverse complement strand
TCAAATCACCTGGAAAAGCTTTCATTCTACTGTGTATGTAAAGTGGCAAGTAAGTTGCAGCCAACTTATGGTGACCCTTAGCAAGGGGCTTTCCAGGCAAGTGAGAGGCAGAGGTGGTTTGCCATTGCCTCCCTGTGCAGAGTCTTCCTTGATGGTCTTCCTTTCAAGTACTGACCCTGCTTATCTTCCGAGATTTAATGAGATCGGGCTATACCATGCTGCCTTCCCCACCCCATCCTTCCTTTTGTACATTGTGATATTCACCATCATAATGCTACCTGATGTGCTAGCCATAGTAAAGAGAATTGGGAGCACTACACTGACTTGTGCACCTCTTAAGAACATAAGAGAAGCCGATGTTGGATCAGGCCAGTGGCCCATCTAGTACAACGCTCTGTGTCACACAGTGGCCAAAAATACCAGGTGTCATCAGGAGGTCCAGCAGTGAGGCCAGGATACTAGAAGCCCTCCCACTTTTGCCCCCCCCCCAGGCACCAAGAATCCCTTCTTTGTCACATACCTCATGCACAAATGCACACCTTCCCTTTTTGAAGCTA
>NW_015246055.1:0-554 GCF_001447785.1 Gekko japonicus | reverse complement strand
TGACTAAACACCAAGGCACACGGAACGCGCACGGAAAGAGGGGCATAAATATCTAAATAAAGTAATATGTACAATAAAAAAGCTGAAGGGCTTCGTGTATTGAGGAAAGGCTTCTTGTGCTAGAGAAATATACTGATGTTAGCAAAGTGGAGAGGTAGATACAACCCATTAATTTTGTGAGCTGATACTGGCCATTTTCTTTTCAGTCCCTTTTCCAACAAATACTAACATGGGTTTTGCTTTTCTGACTGCCACTGCAGCGTTGATGCTTTCATTTATTCCACCATGACCCCAAGATCTATTTTCTGGGTAGTCACCGCCACTTTCAGTCTCTGTCAGCATTTGTTTTGAAGGTATATAATTTTTTTCGCCAATATGCACTACTTTGCAGTCACATACATTAAAACGTTACATGTTGTCTCCCCTGCACCCAGTTCAGAGATATATTTCTAGAGCCCATCATGTTTTGCTTTGGATTTGTTGCATATAATTTGGTGTCATTTTCTTACTTAACAATTTCACTGGTTTCTGTTGAGTCTGGATGAATCGTGAAT
>NW_015246054.1:0-558 GCF_001447785.1 Gekko japonicus | reverse complement strand
CTAGGTCCGGGTCCTCATCTCACAGCACTTCCGTAAATTACTTAATCAGAAGAAAGTGCCTTGGAGGACCCTGGGACATTGGAAGGCCCTGTGAGACCAGGATGGCCCCATTTCTCAGTGTTTTCTTCAGGCAGCACTGACTACCTCGCCTAGCTAAAGATGTGGACCCCCCTCCCCTCATCTGTTCTCTTGAAGGCCTCCTCGCTCATTGTTTTTTGGCGTTTTCCCTGCTGCTCCCAAAGTAGTTCACATCTCAAGAGGGATGGCCACGGGTCCCCTGCAGTCCACTTTCGAATAGGATCGCCAGTCATCAATGTTTTCACTAGGATGTGCATCTGAAGGCAGGCACCTCCTCGCCCGTATTGTGCAATCCCAATTAATCAAGCATAACTAGGAACCCTGAGAGCCATGCTCCCTCTGAGCTGTGGAGTCTTGTGAGCAAACATTCTACTTTGTGAGCTACTGGCATTAAAGCTGTGAGCGAGTGATTTGGCTACTGTATAAATTAGTTTCCTCTGGAGCCCATCCGGCCTGAGCTAAGGCAGAAATGTGTGAGCC
>NW_015246053.1:0-553 GCF_001447785.1 Gekko japonicus | reverse complement strand
ATGTTCTTATGTTCTTATGTTCTTAAAGGGACTTACTACCAGGAATGCATACTTTTGTCCCTCCACTGATTTGTGAATATAATGTCAGTTTAGTTTGGCCTCAAAATAATAAATATAACACAAACATATCTATGCTTTTTTCTCACTGTGATGTTGGTGTTGATCACTGATGCTATGCCAGTAATGTGATGAGGTACTCGACAAAATGTGTCCAAAGTTTACTAGAAATTATAGAAGAAGAAAAAAGTTATAGTTTGATTTGAAGATGGTTGATTATTAGAATGGGTTTTCTTTTCCATCATTATTTTCTTACTTTTAATTATAGCTCATGTAATAAATATGGCATGAAGAAATATATTACCAACATATTTGTTGTTACCAACTAGGCTGAACCTAACTAAAACTGGGCGCAGAAGGTGGGCACCAAAGGAAGTGTATCCCAAGTTCCATAATGCTCCTCTCTGAATTCTTTTGGTAGCAAATGCCTTCTCTCTGTGTGTGTGTGAATACAGACATCTTCTTCCATGACCTCCCCAGTTTGCCAGTTTGTAAA
>NW_015246052.1:0-553 GCF_001447785.1 Gekko japonicus | reverse complement strand
TTTTTTTTTCAGAAACACATTGTTTAACAAGGACCCCTACTGTTTAAATACAAAAAAGAGAAATTTTCTGATGCTCATCTACCATACAGAAAGTTTCATTTAAGGGCCAGATCTTCCCTCAGTTAAATAAATGAGAATTTAACAATAAACTTCAACAGTTCCAGATTGGATCCTAAGTGCTTTCTGGGCCCAGTGCCATGTTATAAATTGCTACAGGTTACTCTGCTTCTTACAGATACGTTCTTGATATTCATTATAGAATTAGTAACAACCTGCAGCAGTTGTTTCTGCAGTTGCTCTTTTTTGGTTAGTCCTTGTTAGGCAACAACATCTCTCCAAGGTTCTATCTTTGGTACTCATGCATGGCAACTTATAGATAAATCAATGTTTTGTTTTTAGTGTGTGAAAAATCGATAGCAAGAGTTATACCTCAATATAAAGTGTATACCTCCTTTGCCTTTCTTCTATGACACTCACAGTGCAATCCTAAGCAGTAACATCCTTTTAATCTCTTTAACTTCAATGGTTTACCTATGTTTAAGATCTTGGGTTG
>NW_015246051.1:0-553 GCF_001447785.1 Gekko japonicus | reverse complement strand
CTGAACGCCTCTTGCCTTGAAAACCCTAAGGAATAATTGCCATGTCAGCTGCGACTTGATAGCAAAGGAAAAAAGTTAATTTCTGCTGTAATCAACTCAGTCACTAGGTGGCACTCAATCCCTTGAGAAATAAAGTCAATTGAGTCGGTAGCCCAGACCTCCCTTGAACCTGACTGTAGTTTCTCTAGTCCTTAATCAGCATAGCTGTTATTTAAAGGTTAGAAGCCAGAGAGACGTTGCAGAGTGCTACCTCTATAGCTGGCCTAGCAGCAAAAAGTCAAGATAGCAAATGCAACTTTCACAGCTTCAAATGGTCCTAGCTATTAAAAGTGGGGTGCAACTCATTTCTCAGATCTCATGTTTAAAAGTGAGATCTTTTTAAAAGTCCTAGCGTATAGTTGCCAGTTCCTGAAATCAAAAGTTCCATTACCTGATTTGTAGCCTTACCAGGTGCAGGGGTAGCATCCGTATGCAAAGATCTCTTTTCATCTCAACTGTGGTATGATGTGCTTATGCTTCCCCTGTCTCCAAACGATACCAGCCATGCATGATA
>NW_015246050.1:0-553 GCF_001447785.1 Gekko japonicus | reverse complement strand
CCCAGCCCTGTGAAGGAGATGAAACGGAGGTGCTGACATTTAACAGAGAAACCTTGCCTGCCATCAGGGGACTCGGGATAGGCTGTGATAGGGAGCCCCGCCCCTGCAGACGCCATCCCATGACACAGTCCAGAGGAGAAAGGCTGGCCTGCGATTTATCCCTTGGAATTTAAAATGGTTGCTCGGCTCCCTTCTCCAAGACAACCTCCCTGCAGGGCTGGGCGCCTCCCTCTAAAATGCGGATTCAATCAGATCTCTCCTTCCCTGAACCCAGAGCTGTGCCGAAGGGCGTTTTGACCCAGCCAGGTCCCAGGAAGGAAGGGGGCTGTTCCGTACATGGGGCTTCCGTGCAACCGGGACCTTGGTGTATGGCTACAGGACAGAAACACTCATAATGATGCTGCAGAGTCAAAGCAGACCAAAGGACTGCCTCTCGGAGAGAGAAGTTGCCAGTTGGCCGGGATGACAGCGTAACTGATGCATCGCCACTGAGAAAACGAGCTGTGATTGTTTCATTTATTTATTACATCATCTAGAAAACCCCCCCCCCCCA
>NW_015246049.1:0-553 GCF_001447785.1 Gekko japonicus | reverse complement strand
CCTGCTCCATTCTGTCCATATCCTTTTTGCACTGAGGTCTCCAGAACTGTACACAATACACTGAATACAGTGATCTTGTGATTTGGATGTTATGCCTCTGTAGAAGACTCCTAGTGGGCCATTCTCGTTCAAGGAGGGGTATATAAAGAACTTTTGGGTTCCATTAGTTGAGATGTTCCTCAAAAGCTGTGGTCTGCCTGTCACTACACATCCCAGGAGAAAGTGGTGGCTAGCCACTTGACAGTACTTTCTACCACCACCACTAGGGACAGGGCCTTTTCTGTGGTGGTGCCTCATCTTTGGCACTCCCATCTCACATCTACTCACCTAGTGCTGAGTTTGTTGAACTTCAGGTGCTGGGTGAAGACATTTGGACAGGTTAGGTACTCGAGAGGTTGAGTAGTAAGAACATAGTGAAATAATACAAATATTTATTGCATAGCGCACCAGGTTAAGGTGAAAAAAACAACACGCATCCATTAAAAATGAAAATGTCATCTACAGCAACCAATTGGAGTTGCACATAGAGGCTTCCGGTCGGGCTAAGATGGAG
>NW_015246048.1:0-553 GCF_001447785.1 Gekko japonicus | reverse complement strand
CTCTCTGTCCTTCACATTTAAGTTAGAAGACAGGGAGAATGCATCCTCTAACCATAACTAGCAAATGGCAGAATATGGGAGAAACACAGGAGAAAGGATAGTGGCTAGACACCAGAGTACCTTGCCATGCTTCATAGCTTGGAAGCGTAATAGTAGGATGAATAAACAGAGGGCAAATGAACATCAGATTTACCATGAGGGTTTCTTCTAATCAGTGGATTGGAATGTATCCTTGTGTGGATTGTGCCTCTTCCTTGCTCTGTGGGCAGAGCACATGCAAATTTCTTGGAAAGGCTTCTCCTGTCTTGATGAGGCACTCCGCACACCCCGGTTCATGTCTTGCCAAGCTTATAGGAGATGGATCCACCCCGGCATAGCCATCTCAGAGTACACTTGGACTTTACTTTGAAGACCTGTAACTGGAGATGACCAAGTCTGAAGTACTGAAAAAGAACAATCCCCTACAGTCTCTTCATCAAAGTGGGTGGTTCTTCTCCAGCTTCTCCTCTGACAACTGATCCACTGATGAGAAGAATCCCTCAAGTTGAAGTCC
>NW_015246047.1:0-553 GCF_001447785.1 Gekko japonicus | reverse complement strand
TCCTCAGGTCCCACCTAGTGGCCAGCATCTCTGTCAGTCCATAACCCCATAAGTGTGGCTTAACAGCCACCCACCATCATAGCCACAATTACAGCTCTATGGAAAAGCGGTTCCCATGCGGACAATTGTGTACCTAATAAAGGGGGTTTCACTTGAAGATACTGAACCTTTTAACAGTCCCTGTTCATACCTCCAGTTTAAGTTACACCGTAATGCAGTTCCTCTCTGGTGAAGCCCACCCCCTGCAACAGCAAACATAACAAGTCGACGAAACGTCAGAAATCCTGTAGAGTCTCATCAGCCAATTTCTGATTAAGTACGTCTTTCTTGATACTGCCAGGCTGTTGCAAACTGTTTGACAATTCTCCCGTGAGCCACAAGAAACAAGATGTTTGGAACAAAACCTGTGGATATTTTCTTCCTGCAGTGCTTTTGAAAGCCTGACTTTGACCGATTTCACTCCCGGAAGACAGGTGCTATGATGGGAAGATACACACAAAAAAAAGTGATAACAAAGGGTACAAGAGAAATATTACTGTGAGAAATATTACTG
>NW_015246046.1:0-554 GCF_001447785.1 Gekko japonicus | reverse complement strand
TTCGTAAAACTCTCTTCCAACACCACATTGCAAATGCGCCAGTCTTCTTCCCTTCACCAAACCTCACTTCTGCATCCATCCTTCCTTCCTCCCCAACTTTTTAGCTCCTACATTCACACACCCCTTCAGAAATCCCTTCTGGTTAGTTCTGTCATCCTCTGGAACCCCCGTAGCCTCCTAATTAGGGACTCATATCTGTCTATCCGTACCACCTCTCCCACCAATCTTCCAATCTTCCATATCCCGTTGGGGACACAGGCATATTCTCTCTTAGGCTAGGTCAAATTTCCCTTGGATTAGCCATGTGGGTGGGACAGATTTCAGGATAAACTGGACACGAGGATTTAGCAACTGATGGTTCCTACAGGATTGCTAAAAGGCAAAGGTTGTCGTTGAACTGCTTACAACTGTCATTTGTGCGTTTCTTCTTAAAAATCAGTTCTTACTGGAAAGGCATCATTTTCACATCACTGCCACCTTGTAATCAATAAAGGAGCTTATGCCTTACTTCCAGCAATGCTTTTTACAACCTGAAACAGCCATGGGGAGCTGCT
>NW_015246045.1:0-553 GCF_001447785.1 Gekko japonicus | reverse complement strand
TGTAGATTTTTTATCTCGGCTCAGAAAAGAACGGGCGGTGGAATTTCAGAAACAGTGAAAGGCATCCATTACTTTCCAGTTGATCAAGAGGAACTCAGCTTCACTCACCAATCTGCTTTACGCATTTACAGTACGTTAAGTTATCGGTGATAATTTTGCCCAGTTCAGGAAAATGCCAACCGTACCATTCTCTACAGCGCATGATGTAGTTATTTAGTTCTTTGTCCAGGTCATCGAGGAGGGCTGTGGGAAACAGAATTTTCCTTTTGGTACAAACAAGTAGTATTCCTTGAAAAGTTATACCTCGTTCTAAACGTCAACAACCAAGAATGTGGAAATGCTCCCGTAATGCTTTATATTTCTCCTCCCTCCCTTTCTAGCCTTTTTATTCCCTTTCCTCCTATCACACCCACTCTCTGCCTCTCTTGGCCTACATGTGAGCAGGCCTTTACTCCTAAGGAGGCCTTTATTCCCCAGATTAATACTGGCAGTCTGTGGTCCTACCTGCCCTTTTAGGTATCCTTGGGGCCCAGTCCTGCCTTTTCCTCCTCCT
>NW_015246044.1:0-553 GCF_001447785.1 Gekko japonicus | reverse complement strand
TTATTCTGCCCTTCCTGCAAGGAGCTCAAGAGTACATGGTTCTCCTTTCCCCATCTCATTCTCACAACAACCCACTGAGGTAGGGGGAACTGAGAGAATGGCCCAGGTCACCTCATGAACTTCAAGGCAGAATGAGGATTTGAACCCTGATCACATCCTAACTACTGTGCTGAATCGATTCAAGTGTGTGGCTTGTGCTAAATATCTGAAACACAGAATAGCATCCTTCTTCTATAACTGATCCTTGGTTCTGTACTAGAATCCTGTGTACATAATACATTTGTGGAGTTAAAAATAGTCATGTGTGAGCCAGGCTTAAATCATGGAGTCTTCTGATAGTTATCCGGAAACAGCTGTGTTCTAAGCAGGCAAGCTAAGCATAGGTAAACAGCACACAGGAAAGGGTGCTCAGGGCCTCTGTGATACCATCCAGCTTTCTCTGACCGTCTCTGGGGGGAATCTTTCAAGGTTCTCAATAGTCAGAATTTGTCTGACACACCGTTATATTTGTTAAGATACATGTAAAGTGTAGCGGGCTCTCTGTTTATACTTC
>NW_015246043.1:0-554 GCF_001447785.1 Gekko japonicus | reverse complement strand
TCTTGCTTTCGAACTGCTAGGTTGCCTAATGTGTAAACTGATGTAGCATAATTTCTCCATAGCAAGCAAATCCAGGTTGGCTATACTGAAGTTTTATATCTCCTACAGCGTAGGTATTCTATATTGCAACAGCCGAACATTTAGAATAACCGTGAATGTGCCACCCTCGGCTGGTAAATGGTCCGACTGTTTGACTCCGTCTGGCAAAGGAGCCTCTGTAGGCTGTTTGTTTCTTCGGGAGTTAATCGATAGAGGTTTTAATAGTCTTGTAAATAATTGGAGACTGGCCGGCCATTCATGACGGATGGCTCCGGGCAAGACTTTGAAAATGTAAATAACCGCGAGGTTATTGGGTAACTAGATAGGGAGGTACCACCATTAAGCAGCTAAATGGAAGAACCGTTTGCCCAGAGTTCCCACTGATTTCCCTTCCCCCCCTGCTGAGTGGAGCACTTCACATCTTGGACAGAATACAACTGCTGTGATCTTAAAGTGGGCAGTAGGCAGTGTGAGACCCTGTGCGGGTCCAGAGTGCTGCTGAGCGGGGCTTCCTG
>NW_015246042.1:0-554 GCF_001447785.1 Gekko japonicus | reverse complement strand
TCCAACCCAGACCTAGCAACCCTAGTCCAGGAGGACATTTTGGGTGGCGGGGGAGGGGGAGACCAGTGAGAGTAAGTAGAAGGCAGGGGAAGGAAAAGGCGTGGGTAATCAGAACTAGCACGGACTGGAGTTTCCTGCAACACCGAGTGAGGAGAAACTGGCTTTAAAATGCCCAAATAAATTAAATACATTTTCAAAGCCGATAGAAGGATTCATACTGTGATATTATCAGGGGATATTAGTTTGCACTTTTGAAACTTGGTACCTGAACCATTTCTTGCCCTAACCTGGGCCATCGTGATGTTCACCAAATCGATGTCATACAAATGCCAAACAATGGAGAACGTTTCGTACCCCTGATGCCCCCCGGGCAGAAGCAACGTCCAGATATTTCGCTTTCATCTGTTCTCCGGGGCAAGAAGCCCACTTGCCTTTACGGAGCACAGTTAATTGTTATGCTATCTAGAGCTATTAATGCACTATCCTGGAAAACGGTTATCTTTTCTTCAGCCAGCATCTTGTCCAGGCTCTACAACTTTTCCATCGCAAATATT
>NW_015246041.1:0-554 GCF_001447785.1 Gekko japonicus | reverse complement strand
CTACCTTTCTGATACCTCCAAAGGAATTCTGAGTGCAAGAGATCTAGCCAACTCTATACAAAGAAGGATCACTCTGTCTACCAGGGACAATGCACATGGTTGTAGGTAACCCGCAGGAGAGCCACAACACACTCCTCCATTAAAACAACTGCCTTTTTAAAGCTGGGGTCCTCTGCCCTATTGTTCCACTTACATTCATGAGGGCAGAATCCGTATTTGCCGTCGACGTCAAAGTTGTACGTCGTGGAGCACCAAAGGAACCCGTCGCTGCGTCCCGCATCCGTGCAGCTGTTGTACTCCTTCTCGTTGAAAAGGAATGGGAACTTGCAAAATTCACCGTCCGCATTGCCATATTTCACTCGAACAACTTGAGAGGAAAGAAGAGAGGATTCATCAGCCGGAGCCAAACTATCATGCGTGTGTAACAAGAGCTCTTTGGCAGCGGAACAAAAAAACAAAGAGAAAGTTATTTCCTCAACATATATTTCCAGCCAGCCATGACCTGGCCTGGCTGTAATTACTTCCAGGTCAAGATTTGGCCAGGGTAAGAGATA
>NW_015246040.1:0-554 GCF_001447785.1 Gekko japonicus | reverse complement strand
CCCCCCACTGCACAAAGCCCATCTTTTCTGTGTTAAGTCCCCCTTCCCAGCCAGTTAACAACCCTCCGCTTCTTACATGTTGCTTTTCGATACCCCATGACTGACTTTTCCCCTCAGCGGTCAAAGTGAACTGTGAACATTCAATAGAATCACAACAACTCAACTAATGGCTGACTCGTGGGTAGGCAACAGCCAGCATTTAGTTTACTTTGTGTATATGCATAATAGAAACAGAGCACATCTGAAGAGAGGAAATATGCCTGCCTCATTCTACTGGAATTTGTCTGGTAGCTGAAAGACGACATTTGCGGAGAAAGAGGAGAGTGGTTTTCTAAAATGGGCAGTAGCTTCAATCTTACACATTTAAAATAATCTCCATGTAGCATCTCTTTGAAAGTATGTCAGCCATATGTGCCGTGCCACCATAGTTCCTCCCATGATGTACTTTCAGAATTGTTTCCCTGGAGGAATACACCTGGCAGTGTAATACAGAAGAAGGACACTTATCATGGACTTTGCAGAAAGTATGCTGGGATAGGACGTCCATGTTCAGT
>NW_015246039.1:0-554 GCF_001447785.1 Gekko japonicus | reverse complement strand
AAGCTGCTTGACATTTCATAAATGACTCCAAAAATATTCTTATGGGGAGGCTCCAGTCTCATAAAGCTGGGTTACATTTAAATTATGTGCTAACCCATTATTTATAGTCTCAAGGACATAACTCGGAAACTACAGCTCCCAACCGGGGAAATGTCTAAAGAAGGGCTGTGAAATTATATTGTAATTTTCCCAGCTACAGTGGTAGAGATTATTCTGAGAACGTATATAATAAATAATGATGCTATGCAAATAAGCTTTCCCTCAAATGATGGGGGCCTGGGATACAACACTACAAATTTCAATAAAAAAGCAAGGGTGGTTTACAAGATAATGATAGTTCTTACTGACAGAAGACTACATGGTTCCCCATTGAATGCAAACTACAATTTAAGTCAGGAGGCAGTGCTGGTAAAATGGATTACTGAAATTCCAAGGTAAAGGCAGAAAAATCCATAACGTTGCGAAAGAAAGAAAAAATAGCTATTACTAGTATTGAATTGACGACCCGTAGCGTATGAGAAAAGGGAATTTAATCATGCATGAGATGTGCAAAA
>NW_015246038.1:0-554 GCF_001447785.1 Gekko japonicus | reverse complement strand
AACTGCCAGTCTGAACTCGGCCGTAGTGTGTTCAAGGTGAAATAAGTGAATAGATAGACACTCCATTGAGGGCCCAGGACAATTTTGCTTCTCTCCTGATATTTATGAACAAGCGTCAGTAATTCCAGAATTATTTGACCAGGATAATCTTTCGGCACCTGCTCAGAACAGATGAGTTCATTAGCACTCTGTACAAAAACTGGAACAAAAACTGGCTTTCGGCTAAATGTTGCGGGGAACATTTGAGTATCCGTCTTGAAATTTTCATCCAGAGAGTTGTAATTAATGCTTCCTGAATAACAGCTTCCATGTTCGATACAACTTTAGTCCACCTTTAAGCCAAGCATCTAAATAGAGTTGCTCATACCTTGGCCAGAGGTACGCACAGATAAGTGCTGCCGGCCTGCCAACATTTCAATTAATTTGGTTCTATCTATTCAGTGGGTAACGTAGTTAATAATCCCTCTCTTAAAGTGGAAAAACATAGTTCTTGGTACATGAGAAATATCATTAGCACACTTAATTGCCCTCACTAGCCCTCAGTGATGTCATCT
>NW_015246037.1:0-554 GCF_001447785.1 Gekko japonicus | reverse complement strand
TTTGGTTGTGCTGCATTGTTTTGCGATGTGTGTTGCCTTGACGGGAAAAGTATTAAATAACAAGTGATTATACACCAAAGTAAATAGCTGGAGAGCCAGCATTTCCTTGAGTTAAGGAAACTATTTTTTCCTGATGATTTTGGAAGCTGCAGGGGCTAAGGCGCAGCAAAACTGGCAGCCGAGTGCCTTAACCTCTACTCTGCTCAATATTTGTTTTTTTGGGGTGGGTGTCTCTTGCCTGAGACAGGACTGGAATCAGAACAGGGACCCCTGTAAGCTCCCCCCAACAAGGGGGCTCACAACAAACCCTTGGATACCCCGTGGCCGCCTACTTCTACCCCCTCTGACTGAGGAGAAAGAACAGCAACTGCGGTTCACCTCACCCTCCCCTCTGACTGGCAGTGGAAACTGGGTCATAAGGGAGGGGGGAGAAGAAAGAAAATGAGGTGGGTGTACTAAGGGAGGGGGCACCAGTGAGGGCCTTGCTTAAGAATCCCCCCCAAAAAATCTGGTGCTGACTGCCACTGGTTTTAAGGCACAATCCCGTGGGTATG
>NW_015246036.1:0-554 GCF_001447785.1 Gekko japonicus | reverse complement strand
CCGGTCAACAGCTGCCTCAAAATTCACTTTGAGGCCGGCCTGTAAGAAAGCCTTGAGAGGCACATCTGTATTCCTGGACCCGTTTCCCTTGTCTCTGCCCGGCATGGCCTTCCCATAAGCATCAGGGCCTGGCGATGTGGGGACCATGGCGTTCAGACTGCAGCCTCTGCAGAAAAGAGACACGCTCTGCTTTTCGGCTGACACTGCAGTTGGGCGGGGGGAAAGCCAGTGGCTCAGCGGCTGGCCGGAGCGAGTCTGCCACGGCGCCCTCGAAGTGGAACGCGCAGTTGTGATGTCTCAGCATGGCAGCCGTTGGGGCCGCTTCGAGAGCCGTCGCCATTCTTTGCGTATGGGCCGACTCTGCCCTTTCCACCTCGCCCCACAAAGGGGAGGCCAGCCAGTGTTCAAAGGAATAAAGACTGTGTGCATTTCACGGTTAAATGTGCAGTTTTTACAAATACCCCTTTGGCTGACGGGAAAAGTGAAAGGTGTGGTTGCCGTTAATGAATCAGGCTTTTGGTAACAGTCAAATGATGCTTTGCATTTGTGCACTG
>NW_015246035.1:0-554 GCF_001447785.1 Gekko japonicus | reverse complement strand
CAAAAGACAATTATTATATAGAGAGATGTCTATGATATAGAATCCCAAAATGGTCAATGTCTTATGCTGATATAGCCTAATCTATCATTAAAGTGGATGAGAAAACAGATTTAAATAGAATGGGGTGCAGAGTGTATTAGTAAGGCCTAGGGAAAAAGTTGGTTGCTTTATCAAGAGGTGAGGGGTCATTTTGCCTAAGGAGTCAAATATTGTTTAGATTTTAGGATGCATATATATAACATAGGAGAATCCCATAGAGACAGCCCCTGTAGTTTAATATATACAGTGTTAAATTAGGACTGGAAGCCCTGGGTTCAACTCCCTACTGAATAATGAAGCTTTGATAAATTTCTTTATATTTATTTATATCCTGCCTCTCCGACATTCAAGATATTTAACAACCAACATTTTAAAATCCTATCATTAAAAAAAACTTCTTAAAAAACAGAAGAAAGCAACTTTCATTAATGTGTCAAAAATTACCAAAGTTATCAGCTGACAACACATCAAGACCACAGTGAACTCTTGTATAGAAATATTGATTCCTATAGGCT
>NW_015246034.1:0-554 GCF_001447785.1 Gekko japonicus | reverse complement strand
TACCTTATGTATCACATACATATTGTAACCTAACTATTTTCTTGGAGTTTTGACACAATGCTTTGGTTTCTCTTGCCTGTTCTCTGCTTGACAATGAAGCCTCAGAGTCAGACACACACTAGACCATCCCACCACAGGTGAGAAATAAGAAATTTTAAGGGCTGTTGAACACTAAGCATTTTCACAGTTGGTCAACACAAATTTATTCTGCATAGGTCTTTTGGTATTTAGGATACACTGATGAAGATAGAGATTTCCCAGTTTCGCAAACCCATATCTGATTTGTTCACAAAGATGGTTCAGGTTCAGAGCATTGGACTGTATGGATGCATCCTGATGTACCTGAAAAAGAAGAATCACCATGGCTTGTGACCTCAGCAACCCTTGCAGTGCTTCAGATCTGGCAACAAATCACATGCACTGGACTTGTCTACCTCGGAGATTCCCACATGCTTCAGGCAAATGGTATATATATTTTTTAAAAATGTAAAGCACCACTTTCAAGTTTACCTAATTTAGCATTCCTTGATGCATTATTATTATTTTAAATGACA
>NW_015246033.1:0-554 GCF_001447785.1 Gekko japonicus | reverse complement strand
CACTCAGCCCCAAAGCTTGCTGGATGAACTGAGCCAACTGCTCTCTCTCTCTTTCATCCTTGACATACTCTGCGGGGTTGTCAGGAGGGTCTAATAGGGGCTGACCTCATGAACGCCACCACATGATTTTTCAAAGAAGTCAAAGCTTTAGATGCAGTGAACACTTAGGAAGTTCTGTCTTGTTTCACGTGTTTCTGATCCTTCCTGTAAATGTCATAGAAACAGAGATGCATTGTTCTGTTGTCAAATAGGCTGCCGTCTGGAGTGCCGGTGGAGAGTATACTTCACGACCCTTGCGTAATTCCTCAGCCTGACACAATGGGTGAGTTTCTCAGAGGTTTCTTTGGCGAGTGCTTGGAAGCTCCTTTTGCATTTAAAATTTCGCAGCTTTGATTAGAATGCCATTGGGGGGGGGGATGGACTCCTTGCGTGGAATGCTGAAGGTGCCGTTTGCAGAACCACCCAAAAATATGCCCTTACGCAGACCTTGATCGTTGTGGGAGAGCAGACACACCACACAGCATATGCCAGAAGAACATAAGAGAAGCCATGTT
>NW_015246032.1:0-554 GCF_001447785.1 Gekko japonicus | reverse complement strand
GTTGTTTTTTTGCTCTAACCAGGGCACAGGTTTGTTTTTTAAAAAAAGTCTTTGTCTATTATGCGTTTCTTCTCTCGTCTCCGTTAATGTTTTGTCTTGTCTCTCAGTTAAGTGTCAACACCTGTCTGTCTGTAGCACACCACCGTCTCGCACTGATCTGCACCCGGCACTCCTTCTCCTCTCGGCTCAGCCTCGGCTCCGCCCCTTTCCTCTCAACTCCGCTCAGCTGCAAGCCAGTCGTCTCCGTCACTGCTCGCCTCCGCCTTTCTCCACACAGCTCCGGTCACAGCCTCTGACGTCACCGGTCCTCTCCGTCTCCAGCTGGCCAGCCGCCCGATCCCTCGTTCTACCTCCGCCCGTCTCTGCAGTCGCCCCAGCTGCGTTGGCACTCCGTCCACGCCGCCCGCGCCGCTCTCTCCACGCCCGGCTCGTCACGAACTTAAAGGTACAGCGATTGTTTCTCCTTCGGCTGTGCGATGCATATATGTAAAAAATTACAATAAAGAGAGCTTATGTAGTATTTACGTCTCCAACTGCTATTTCTTGTCTCCCCC
>NW_015246031.1:0-554 GCF_001447785.1 Gekko japonicus | reverse complement strand
TCCTGCCCAAAAATAGCCCTGGCGATTAAGGATGGAGAGAGACTTCACTGCTCTGGCACAAGGGTGGGAGCAAACATGTTAGGCAAGGTTAACAGGGAGCCAAGCGGGGACGCTGGCAATGGAAACTGCCCCCCCCAACCCATCTTCTGGTGCCATGGCTTCAGCTCATCTCATTACAGAGGATTACCTGGAGAGATGTTACCTTTAAAACTGATGCTGGTTTCTCTATGGGTTGCCTAAAAGGGAAAGAAATCAGCAACGCAGATGAACAGAACAAAGAGACTCAGAAGGAGCATCCTACAAAAACAAACTTGTCTGGCCTCTTATGCCATTCTGCCAAATGCTGCGGGAAATCTCACAGTACATCAGGTTCAGACAGATGCGCGGCAGATGTTTATCTTTGAACTTTCTCACTGTGGAGTATCTTCCTCTTCTGGGCCACCCAAACGAGTCAGGAGGTGAATTTTACAAAGTCCAGTTGCACACAAGGGATGAACAAACATTCGCTGTTTTGTTTCTTTTCATGTTCGTTTCTATAAATGCCAAGGGTCTGC
>NW_015246030.1:0-554 GCF_001447785.1 Gekko japonicus | reverse complement strand
TGACAATTTGGTAGATGGTTATGTGGCACATTAGCGCCTAGAACCAGGCTCATCAAAGTGGCAGATACCTTCTGCTGTAATCCAACTAAATGTGGAGGGGGCACCCAGTGTTCATAGAACAAGAGTTGGCTGAGCGTTTATATGCAAAGACCTACAAAGCAGGAAATAATAAAAGAAAGAGCAATGGCAGGTCACAGGTGAAGGGGACACTAGTGGTTGGAACTAAGCCTTTAGATGCTCATACCTGTTCCCAAATGGAACATCATAAAACCATAGAGATTTATATTCATGGTAAAAACTGAATCTTTGCTAATATGGGCCCATCAGCAGGAGTGTTTTTACATCTTCACTGGCTTCCTGTCCTGTTCTAGTTTTAATATGAAGGTTTAGGCTGTTTGTTAAGGCACCTGCATTACAACGTCATGACAAACTGTGAGGGGAAGAGTGAAGCATTCTGTGAATCTGACAATAATGAACCAGACTCACACTTGTAATGATATCTGAAAGCAACATTAAAGTGTTCACTTTAGGGTTGCCAATATCCAGGTAGTGGC
>NW_015246029.1:0-554 GCF_001447785.1 Gekko japonicus | reverse complement strand
GACCCAGCAGGGCCCTTCTGATGTTCTTACAGTGTGCACTGAAGTACCAGATTTGCATTTCTGCTTCGATTTCGAATTCAGAAGCCTGTCAGAACTGTTGCTTCATATCACCCCGAGGCTGTCTTCTGCTTTCCCATGTCTTGCCTGGCATAGCTTTGGGGTTCAGGGCTGTGCCCCAGCCGCTGCAGGGTTTGTGATTCCAAACTGGCACCTTCCCTGAACAGTGAACTCAGGAAAGGCGACCATCTTGCCTCGCAACATGCTGCTTAGAGGCCTTGTGTCACTGGGGGCAGCAGCTTGCTCTGTGCTGGTTGCTCATCCTGCAGCTCTATTTTGCCCTGCTCCTCTTTCCACTCCCCTAAGGCAAATGGGCATGTCCCAAATGAAGGGCCACCAGGAGGTTGGGGAGGGAGGGCGACCTCTGCTGACCTCCAGGCGGTTGGGCTGAACAGAAGGGGGATTCTCAGTGTACAGAATATAGAGCTACCAAAGAAGAAACCTCTGAGAATAAAGTCGCCATTAGTGTATTTTAGGTAAAGGTTTCCCTTGCTCAA
>NW_015246028.1:0-554 GCF_001447785.1 Gekko japonicus | reverse complement strand
AGACACTGATAGGCATGAAGTCACCCAGCCCGTTTCACGGCAGAATTTGGATGTGAACTTGGGTCTTCCAGATCCGTGTCCAATACTAGCCACTACACCATCTGCGCCCCCCCCCATATTGTGGGGCAGTCTCTACATGGGGGAGCCTGAGCATTGTCCAACCCATCTCAACAACCTGCCAGACAGCTGCTTAGCTCTTGGGCAGCCATATACTCTACTGCTCCAGGAAGCATCAGCAAGGCTCAGTGGGTGCTGGGTGAGTTTAGAGAATACGAGTTGGCTCCCTGGTCTCTTCCCATGCTTCCCCTCCCCCCGATTCTTCAAAGGAACTCACACTGTTTAAAGGAAAATCTGAATTTCACACATTTTTTTAAACAATATATCTCCTCTGTATTTATTTACATTCAGCTCCTTTTCTCTCTGGCTGCTTCAGCACTGGTCAGAAACACAAGAGCTGAGGAGAAAATGCTGAAACACTTCCTTGTTTGTCTTGTTTCCCTCTTCTCCATGGCTCACATTACTCTTCATGGCCAGAACTTCAAACCAGACATTCT
>NW_015246027.1:0-554 GCF_001447785.1 Gekko japonicus | reverse complement strand
TTATTTCAACCAAGCCAGCTACAAGTTTTCTCCAATCAGACTTCCCATTCTGCTAAGCATGTCTTAGCTTGTGGCTGCACAGACGAAACCTATTCACATCTACTCGGACCCTTTTAAGTTCAAGGAGACTCACTCCTATATAAATGGGACACAGAACTGCATCCTTGGAGAATAACGCTTCATAGCAACAGTTTTAGCCCATGTTCAGAAGACTCAACGTACACCAATACTTTCGGTGAGCTCAGATGCATTTGTTTTGTGTCTTTCAAGAGAGGTACGTTAGAGTGGGTGACAATGACAGGGGGAGGGGAGCGATCACGTCAGAGAGGCTTCTTGGTAATTACCATACAGGCTGGCATCAGATTTTAAATCTCCACCCTGCATGCATCTGGATAATTCTAGAATGCCTGACCTAAGACACAGGAGACTTTAGTGCTCAAGAGTTCTTCTGGGAATTCCAGAACAGCCCCTCCCAGAAGAACAACATATACAAAGAGCCCTGCTGCCTCGGGTCAAAGGCTGCAACCAGCAAGATCCAGTCCTCTGCTCTCAAG
>NW_015246026.1:0-554 GCF_001447785.1 Gekko japonicus | reverse complement strand
AAGCCAGGGTTCCCAATAGTGGAACCGACTTGGCTGAAACTGAGGCAAAGAGCGCCTTCTCCCCAAATGCTGCCTTTAAACGTGAGGTTCTATCTGAGCAGGCCATCAGTGTATAATGTTGGCAAATTTGGCACCCAGCCACATTATGGGACACTATGCATCATCTTAGTAGCGCATTTTGCAAATTTCTTAAAAGAGTGACTTGGCCACCATGGCAGGGACCACAAGCATGAACAAATTTCCCAAAAGGAAATCTGTCTTCACAGGAGAGTTTCTTCTCAGAGAAGAAGAAAAACACCAACAGGAATTCTAGCTGAAAGATGATAAAGTAATGGAGTATTCAACATGTCTCATAAGAAAGTTGTCCTATCCTTGCAGTGACAAAAATGGAACTAAGGGGACAGGGTGCCCACCCCAGAGCACGTGATGCATGTGGCAGGAAAACCTGCACATGTGCCGGCTCCACTAGGGCGGTGCGCCCCCTTTTGGAGCTCTTATACTGAGCTGCAAAAGAAAATGTCCGCAGCAGGCCTGCACAAGTGCAGTCCCAATGT
>NW_015246025.1:0-554 GCF_001447785.1 Gekko japonicus | reverse complement strand
AAATGACCCCTGGTTACAGGGTATATTTCAGTGAGGTTAAGTATGTGAGATCCTGAGGTTCAGATGCATTCTGAAATCAGCTTAGCTGCATTTACACGTATCCCAGTGTGGTTAAAATGGTTCAAAAGCCAGTCTTTAAACTAGCCCACTACTTGAAGACTATGTATTATGAAAATGACAAGATATTGTCTCAGGGAAGGAAAAGGAAATGTGGAAATGGGAGCTCTCTGTGAATGACACTCATGAAATTCTATGACAGAATTGCTTAATATGTAGTTTTCAAGTCATGGGTGGCATTTTGATACCACGCTTGTGGCTCTTGAGAGCTTACCTAGAAGAAAGAGACAGGAATAGACCCTACGCCTCACACACTGTGGAACACTCCTCTAACCACACTGGGCTGGCAACTGAGTGTACAGGAAAAAGTCACATCATATGGCATTTGGTATCTTCCTCTGGTTCTGGTGTCAAAATCAGCCATATTTTTGCAGTAAATACTGCAGAGAAAGCTTTGGCAATATTTAGCAGCATAAGCTAAGCATGCCAAAAATCCC
>NW_015246024.1:0-554 GCF_001447785.1 Gekko japonicus | reverse complement strand
GGCTCTTCCACTGAGCCACAGCTCCTCCGTAGTTATGCATCCCTACTGTTAACATCAACAGTTCAATGAAGCAACTTGTCTTCCTTCATCAAACTTCACCTGATGTCAAATACCAGAAGAGTACGATCTGCAAAAGCTGACTGTTGTTCTCTTCCCTTTCTCAAGCCAAGGAAAATTCTAGACAAATCTGGGTGATACTGTATGGTACCGGAGCCATAGAAATAATGTTGTTGTTGGTTTCTGGGTGGAAGGGTTTGAGATTCACCAGAGGGTTGCTATAGCTCCTAGCTAGGAACTGGGCAGCCTTAGCAGTAAGTTCCACACACCGTGAGCTGTGTGGTGTCAGCCTCCCAGGGGGTTGCCAAAGCTTATATACTTGCACTGGTGGAATGGAAGGTGGCGTCAGCATGGAGGGAGCACTTTGTGATGGTCTGTAGAATTGAAGGTTCAAAATTGCCTCCTTGGCACATGGGGTGGGGCTATCAGTTGCAGAGTATCTGCTTTGCATGAGGAAAATCCAAGGTTCAATCCCTGCCAGGTAGTAGGTGATGTAA